>NC_088295.1:78454889-78724355 GCF_032854445.1 Liolophura sinensis
CTAATGTCAGGTTTTTCCAAAGAAGTGAGAACAAAGGTGACGACAACTGCACATCAAGTGATACCCAGAATGTGGAAAGGCGACATCAACCTGAAGTCTTGTATAAGGAAACCAAAAATCCGGCTTTCAGAAAACCCTCGACGAATAAGATTCAGCACATAGAGGGAAATCCTGTTTTATCTGAACAGCCACCTGGTGGCGGAGTCCAGAATTAAGAGAATTATTAGTAATTTGAAGGGGAAAGTGTCGGTCGGCAGAAAGTGAGTGAATAACGCTTTAATGTATATCCATTGTGGATAAAGTGCTGTTTGTGGTGTACCATACCGTATGCATCGAAATTAGAAAAACCTCAACATTTAGATCAGGTAATTCTCTTTTCTCTGGTCGTACGCGTGAAGGTGTGACAGCAAGCTGCAGGTGGCTGTGAGTTTTCTCTGGTCTCTGCAATAATGCTAGCCGCCGTGGTATAAGTGAAATATTCTTCAGTATGGCGTAAAACACCAATAAAATAAATAAATAAATATTAGTTATTTCATGATATTCTAATTTAGAAACCTGTTCAGAAATGTCAGATAAAAAAATTAACATTGTAACAATATTTGTATAAAAAAGATGAACCTTCCACATTGTTTGTTGGACTTTCAATCGCTTCTTCATTACTATTATCAGACAGGGAATAATGGAAATTTTGAAGATTGAATTCCATTCTTGAATATGGCACCAAACAACAATGTAGTAATCAGCCAACTGCGTCAGGAGAGCATGACAGGGATGTGTTGATGTGCTGCAGGAGAATTTGTATGAACAATTTGAAATTTTCAAATTTAACAGTGTTTATTTACAAATACATTTCATTAATAACGAAATACAACATGAATTTGGTGGCACAAATAATCTTTACACACTGTAATTTTTACCCTATGTTGTTATTAAGAACACGTCCTAGAAAGGGAAACGTTCTGCTGTTGCCAATTATGATAATATGAAACGAAGTACACGGGCTGATTTATCTCTCTTTTCAGCCAAAGTTGACAAAGTCCCTTATCCTTTGAAACACTTCAGATAATACGAGATAAACGCAGTAATCTCTCTTACTAGTTAACGTTGACAGTATCTGACGATTTACTGTACAACGCGTTGTCAAATCCTTTGTTAATGCTCGAAGAATGTCTTTGTCGTTGTTGAAAGTTAAATATGGCTCCTTGTTTGAAGTGTATAAGAAGTCCGGCGCCAACGAGAGCAGCTACAATCAGAACGACAGCGATGACAATGCCAGCAATAGCTCCGGGCCCCAGGCCACCACCACTGCTATTGTTACCTGAATAAGAGAAAGAAACCGTCGTATTTACTTATTTATTTTATAGTGGCTTAGTTAAACCATTTCAATGGCATGACGAAATTGTGGACGGAGGAATTCAGACGGAGGAATTCAGGCGGATTCCCTGAGAAAGGGTAGGAGGAACCCCAAACCCTGGCGAAGTACATGACAAACGCCGTTGTCTAAAATATAGGCGCCTCGTGCTGGATTTGAGCACGTCACCTTACTTATATTTGTAAAGAGAAGATCGGTTTTGCTGAGTTAGACAGAATGACAGTTCTCATCTTTATCTAGGCTCTAAACCATCGTTAGAACTTACACCGTCCATTCAAACGTGGTGGATAAACAACCCATATTTTGAATTGGACAAAAGTTTTGTTATACATAGAATTGCTCTCTATCAAGAATGAAGGTTGTTGTCCATATCCAAACATTTTTGTGTCAAGAGGGAGATTCTTTGTGGAAGTTTTGTTTTACCAAACGATAACACAGATTATTGGGTATTAAAATATATACCTCTGAAGTGGATTATCAATATCAATTAAGTCAGACGGCTGTACAATTGTACTCCTAACCACATTTACTACTCTCTGAATAAATCTCCATTGATTTTATTTATTAATTGATTTAATTAGTGTTTCACGCCATAATTATGAATGCTTCATTTATATTACGGTGGTTATGTCTAAGGAGGAAAGAAACCAGTGAGACCAGAGTAAATCACCGCACTTCGCGAGGTGCCTGACAAACCTTACAACTTATAGCAGCCGCTGAGGCAGCAACAGCTGGATTCGTGCACGCGATCTCAACTGCCAAGGGCCTGCCACTTTGATCACAGTTGCCGAATGTTACTGGATCATTACCTTGCTGTCCTAGAGGTAACGGAGTCCTGTTGATTGGTCTGGTAATAAACCTTCCCCGTGTGCTGGATGTTTGTGAACCTAGAAAGATGCAAATGGATTGGTACTGAACAGCTCACTCCATCACACTTGTACGGTGTGATATACGCGGGTCATTAAACAAACCGAAACATATTCCAGGCCCAAATCAGATGTCCATACAGCAAAGAATACGAGAACGGTAAATGACGTTTTGTCAGTTGGAAACAATAATTAGATTAGGTCTTACAATGATATGAAATAGTATTAAAGGAAAATGCACTTAAAGATATTGTTATAAGCTAAGATCAATTCAGCACGTTTAGTTTGATAATGCAGAAAACAATAAGATAATGGAATGAATCCAAATGTATCAAAGAACTCATCTTTAAACATTTCGTAGCTTACGTAAAGTGACGAGAGGTTTTAAGGTGCGCTTGGTTTGCGGTTGAAATGTTATTGGCGCCTGTGTTATCCGCCTAGGCGTAGTTCTTAGATTGACTGGGCCTACTGTAAGTCTTTTTTGCGTAACTGGTTGCTGTGTTATAGGTGCCAATGTGGTTGACGTCACTGAAACAAAAACGGCATTTTTATTACGTCATGGCTTTAACTTAAAGATTCTAATTTTATTTTTTGAGAGTATCCAAACATCTCCTTAAAATATAGAATGTTAGTGATAATTTTACTTATTTATTTATTTATTTGACTGGCGTTGGACGCTGTACTCAGGAATATTTCATTTATACGATGACGGCGAGCATTATGAGGAAACTGTGAGGTTATGTCCAACTGTGATAACGTAATAATTCGAAACAACTCTCACGAATCAATTCTCACGAAACATCCTTGTTATTTAGGCAACAAATTGTCATGATACTGATGAAATACTGCTTGATAAGGCGTTAAACCCTAATCATTCAATCATTTATTTATTTTTGTAAAACACGTCGATGTTTTGAAGGTCATTACGTTTTGGCGCCCAGCAGATGTAGCCTCGTTTTGAGGAGCAGGCTTGGTCATACCACTTCCCCGTCACCGGGTTCATCTCCACACAGTCTTCGTCGTATGAACTCACTTGATTGCTGGGTTCGGATGGCGCCCAGTTAGTGTAACCGTCAGCAAACTTTATATCCCGCCACATAAACCCACCTGTTCATACGCAACGATGGTTAAAAGTGAAGAAATTTGTAGTAAGGCACGATGGTTAGGATATCTGAGGACTGAGTGTAAGATGACACCTTTATCACTTCAGGCGTTAAACCTGTTTTAGCAAATTAAGTCAAAATATTTCAGTGACTGTGTAGTGTCGCTGGAAGTGCTGTCTCTGAAACATGTTTAGATTTCATCAAGTTATGTGTATGCAACAATATGTCTCGAAAAGTCCAGTAAATCAATAGACAGCAATAAATCCAAATTCTTACTCAACTTGTGCTGATATATATAGTAGCACTTCAGTGTAGGCAGTTGCATTATACTGTGGACAAAGAAGATATAAAATGGCGCAAAATGTTTCAGATTCACTAGAGTGAAACAAATACAAGTAAACAGCAATATGCGAATACAACTCCAGGGTCTGCTTTCTAAATAAAATCTTCTTCAGTAATATTTCCTCTGTAAACAATATTGCTAGCGAAATGTGTTTAATCCTGGTGCATTTATAACTAAAAGTTTTGTATCTAATCAAGATGTTGGAGTGTACCATCATCAGCAGCTGCCAATCCTATCCACAGGTTCACGTACGGATTCTTGTTCTGAGACATGATAGATGTGATGAAGTCCTGGTCCTGTTTGCTCGTGATGGTCACGAGATGCATGTTTCGCCTCTTACACTGGTACTCAGCTCCGGACCAACTCTGCAGAGACCTCACCTCGTAGTAGTAACAGTAGTTGTTTACTGAGGACGGTATCCACTGCCTGACAGCGCAGGGGCGGTGCATGGCAAGAGGCGTGGTTTCAGGCTTGCTGGCTGTAGCGGGAAATCAGGAAGATTATGTGATTGTTGTTCAATGCGATTTTCTGAAGAAAGTTTCATTTATACGACGATGTGCAGTTTTATTAATGGAAAACTGAAGTGTTCGGAGCAGACTGTATTCATACCATTCATAACAAGGATTACTATTGAGTCAAATATCAGAGGAAACAAAGATTGAGAAAGAGTTTTTGTTTTCATGATACAGGGCCTAGTTGTTCGAAAGTGTGTGAGAACGTACGCCCGGTATTAACTTTACTCCTCAATAAATGCCATTTACTTTCTATCAGGATGAGATGCTATATGACTCACTTAACTTTAATACACTTTTGAACATTTTATAGCCCTTCTTTCGATGTGAAACAAGAACAGAGAGGGGCGCATGCGTTGTGAAAATTATGGAAGTGTTTCGGAAAAGTGCAAAAATGGCTAAGTAAACAGGCGTCCACCATGACTGACTGTGTTGTGTATGTAAGTGTATTTTCCTGTTCAGTGGAACATGCATATGGAGAAGACCAGTGTACAATCATACCTATAGATATTTTACAAATGGCTGGATATTTATTCACACAAAGGGTGTCGTTCCATCGGCTGTTTGACATCATGGCCACACACCCTTCCCCGTCTAGTTTGCTAGGCTCTTTTCTTGACCAGTGTGTGTATAAAATCGGCCAGCCATCTGTCCAGCTGTACTGACCGGAGTTCTGCAAAGAAGCGTTTATACTAACTAAATAAAAATCTCAGTGAAATATTCCTCAGCCCTAACAGACATACTTAAGCTGCATCCAACAACGTATTTGTTTCTTGGTTGATTGGGATTTAAGCCAGAAATGAATACCACCGCTATACGGCCAAAATGTCAAGAGAAACCACTGTTATATTGTCAAAGTTTCATAACATATCCCCCCCCCCCCCACCAAAAAAAAAACCATGGTGTAAGGCCAAAAAGTTAAGAGAAACCACCGCTATATGAGCAAAATGTCGAGAGAAACCACCGCTAAATGACCAACATATTAAGAAAATACATCGCTGTATGCCCAAAATGTTATTGAGCGTTGGTGTCATCTACCAATGTATCTCACCTGATTATCTGACAGACCTATCCAGTAGATGGAGCTTTTCCCGATGAGCATCACTTGGAGTAGAGCTTGCTCATATACACTTGTTATGGACACTAAGTTTCCGCCATTTTGTGTACAGAAAGTGTTGGCCGCCTGCCAAGTCCTCGGTGTAGAATCGATTTTATAACAATTGTCCCCGTAGCCCACGTAACCCGGCTTCTGACAAAACGGTGGCTGTGGGGAAGCCCTTGGTATTGGAATGCTTGGACCTGTGGCGCAATGGAAATGTTATCAGTTAATATCAGTGAAAAGTAGTTCTTTACCGTTTTGTAATAATAAGTTTACAGCGCAATGATAAAATCTCAAAGGCTATTTAACAACTTAACGAATAACAAAAATAAAAGGCCAGAGTGCATAGAGAGTAAAACCTAAGCAGCGACGACAATGTGATAGTTGTCAAATGGTCGCATGTAACCGGTGAAATACGGCCTCAACGCCGACGGCTTGACGTGATTAACATTCGTTATTACAAATACTTTGCCAATCTGTACACAGATTTCATCAATGTTAAGTTACCATATAGAGCCCCACATACAACTTGGCAATAGTTACATTATACCATTCTTCTTGAATAAAATAAACTAACAGACTACAGCAAAGAAAGTACATCAGACTTGTGACGGCAGTTGGAAAATGGCCACATGTAATTGTGGAAATCGGACCTCTTGTATAGTTATCACAAGTAGGGCAACTTACACCATTATCCCCTAGACCCATGGCTTAAGCTGGATTAGGAAAAAAGGTGTAGTAAACTACCACATGGACTGTTTCTGTGGTTATGTCTTACTCTTGAAAGCCTCGCATACAAAGCTGGCACGCAAAGAACATTTAGCATCACTCCACCGACCGGCCTTCCAGTATTGAGGGTAGATCTGAACACAATCCTCCTGAAATGCAGTATACGTGGAATAATTATTCTTTTCACAGCACTTTCAAGGTACCAAAAATCTAAACGACTGATTTGAAACCATTGATCTGGTTGTTTATCTTTAGTGATATTTTGTAGGTCATTAAACATATGCATGATTCATGTATGGTCTATAGTCGTCTCTTAAGTGAACGCATTTATCTTAGCTCATTGTTTTTGATGAATTAAAAGCAATGTTCAATTGTTCTCAAAAAGAGCACCTGATAAATTTGTCAACACTGAAGTCTCAACGGAATAACAAATCTTTCTCTTCATTTCATGGAATTGGTGTCTTACTATTTGGCCACTTTTGGCTGTTTTGGCCACTCCGTTTGGTTCTCCCCGGTCCCAGAAGGTAAATTTAACGTTGGAATTGTCGGTCCACACAAATCTATTTTCGGTCTGAATGTCGTTCAGACCAATCCATATCATGTTTTTTCGTCCATTCAGCATACTGACCAGGACCTCTGAAGAAACAAGTGAAAGTCTCGTGAAACGCATGTCTTAGGTGATAAATGGTGTGGACATATGAATGTTGGCGAACATCCAGTAATATTAAATATGCCGTCGCTATTTTAGCCAAGGTAAGGATAAAAACCCATTTTGTTGGTGGAAAAGTGCGACAGCATTAATTCGTCACTCACCCCGATAAACTGAATCACCAAAACCTAAAGCATGTCACTCACATGATTAACGACATTTCTTAAAATCAATTTGATGTAAATCAGAAAGCGCTTTAAAACCAAATTGATTTGGATGTACGGAAGCTTCCCACTCACGCATTTCTCTATAGTTGGCGATACTAGCCAGATCCGATTGGGCGTACATCTTCTGACACGCGGTTCGAGCACTCGTCCAGTTCAGCAGAGTGAAATCCGATGCCATTGTGAAACACTTGGAACTCCCTTGTATAATGAAACGAGTAATGCAAAAATATGCAAGTAAGAAATATGCATGTTACCAGTATGACCACATGGGTCAATACTGTGGAAAAGGCATAGCTGTAACAGTTTGTGTTCGAAGGACATAACAAAATCAATGTATGCATAAATGATCCTATTGCGAAACAATGACTAACTTTCTTCTATTGGCCCTGTTTGTCTCAAAAGAGATGGTGTTTATGTAAGATGTTTGTAACCGTGTCAATAATGGGAATATTTTTTGATTTCGTCTGATGGCCCGAAACGTCCTCAAGTCAGTCATTTACATCATCATTATCATGTTATCCACTGATACGAGTCTTCCTTAATGTTATTATTTTCAAATGCCTATCAAATAACATGTAAATGACAACGTAATTACTAAACAAAAGCCTTTACATTTTTACCTGTAGTATTAATAGATGAAGTTGGTACTATCCCAGGAGATATGCCAGTTTAGCAACGGTTTACGTACATTTTTTGCCTTTAAGTGGCATCACAGCTCATTGTGATTACTTACAAGGCCCCAGGGCTGTGAATCCTGAGGGGCAGCCACCCTTAGTCACGGGAGTGGGCGCTAGAGTCTGTGCTGGGTGTTTACCATCTGGACGTTTACAGATGAAGTTTAGCTTCTGAGCACAGTTATTGTCGTTCCATTGACCTGGGGACAACAAGATCCTCTTTCACGGAAGGCACGGATACATTCAGGGTGTTCACGAAAGGTACGGATACATTCAGGGTGTTCATGTTGCCCACTTTATGGCAGTCATATTGAACCAATGCTGCTATATATATATATATATATATATATATATATATATATATATATATATATATATATATATATATATATATATATATATATATATCAACCCAAGTTACTATTGCTCCATCGTGGCCAACTCTACCGTTGTTCTGGAACGATAGCCCCACATGTGATGTATAGTGGTACTGGAGGTGTCACTTCCATGAATCCTGGGAAATTTTGTAATTTTCATGATTTTAAGTCAACTATAAATCCAGGCGTCGTAGAAGACATTCGCTTATCTGTTACTAACATAATAGATGCGTCATGTCATTTGCAACTTCCAAGTCATACCTAATGAAGAATCAACGGATCTTCTTCCTGAGATCTTACAAAATTTCCTTACCATTGTAATTGAATGTGTTGACACATCTCTCTCCTCCATACATGTCGTTAGGCTCGCGTGGAGCCCAGTTCTTATAATCCAACGGGGTGCCATCTGTCCATCTGGTCACAACGGTCATCATGTGAGAATTAATGAGTATGCATCAAAACTTACCCTACGATAAACAAATCTGATTATGACAACACTGATTACATCTCCGCAATTTTAAAATTATCTCTTAAAGGAAAGTTGACTTAACCACTAAACTTTAAATTTGATTCAAGTATATTTTACGGATAGGCACGAAAATTACAAAAGAACATCAAGCGATCAAATGTCTATTCATTTAATCTATGTTACCCACTCGTAGCTCTTTAGGTTCAGCTCATTCAACCCAATCCAGTAGTCCGTGCGATACAGCTTGGAAATCTGCAATAGTTCAGATGTGAAGGTTTATGAGATCCCTGTATCGATGGTCTTCAGCTTAGAAAAACTAATCGACTTTTGTCTGGTTCCAGCTAGTCGTCTAACATGTATTTTTATTTCGCTGCTACAGTCAGGCCCTTACTTCAAGAGGGTTCCAACTCAACTGCCGTTCTTTCGGCTGCCGCCTTGTTTTCATCTGACTCCCATACACAATGAACATAGCAATAACATATACATATAAGATAAGGCCTAATCCAACACATAGAGCTATATCACACATGTTTATTTGATTTTACTCTCCATGATGAAGTCTATTGTACCGTAAATTCTTGAGTACTGCGTAAAACACCAATCAGATAAATAGATAACTATTGTTTTCTGACACAAGATTTGGCTGATTGATGAAGGTACATGTACGTTGGAGCTGTATGTGGGGGGCCAGCGATGACAGTGTCATAATTGACAAATAGTCACAAGTAACGTGTCTAATCCGGGCTCCTTACCGATTACCTCAGCTAGGGTCTCACTCTAACTGATCATGTAAATGCTTAACTAGTAGCGACATACACCATCCCTAACACCATGAGGCGTCATGTGATTGTTTACTGATTGTGATCATAACACATCATTTTGAATAATTCTAAACATTTGATGTGTAATAAATTGTAATTAACATCGCTGCATTTGTGTCATAATTTTTACTAAAACCATTTCGCCAGGGTAGGTATATTACTATTTAACAATTTCCGCGAACAGTTAAAATAAAGCCCAAACAGAGGTAAACTGACCATCGGCCGGCTTTCACCGGTCAGTGAGTGTAAACATCTGCCAGTGTCAGACTGTTGTCGCTGCCCTGAATTTACCCTTTATACTGTCATATCGTCCGCTGATAACTCACCAGACTGATGACAAAGTCATTCTCCTCCTTTGTGTGGATACTGGCCAGTTCGCCGCCATTTTTCAAGCAATAGTTTCTGGCGTCATACCACGTCATTTCCTGTCCGTAATAACTGTAGTAATAGCACGTGTTGTTGTAGCTGTACCAGCCTGACGAGGTGCACGTGGCGGCTGACAGGAGGGAATAGCGAATATCGTTGACAGTGAGCACAGAATAATTACTAAAAATTCGTGCCAAACTACACCTGGCATTTACAACCAAGAGGGTATTCCAAATCAAGTAATTACGTGTTAAAATTTATCTTGTAGAACAAAATGTGCTTCATGAAAACGTTGTTTAATGAATCCGTCTGTTCACAGATGTTGTAACACTCGGGCTGGTTGGGTAACGGTTAAACAAAAATACAAATTTGACTTACGATTGGTGAATGTCTGGGGATTGATAGTTGTTCGAACACGGAGACCTGCACGACGATAAATGCACGTAAAGAAATGAATGCTTGCAAACATTTGCAAAAACGTGAAATAAAAATCTACTGCAAACTGGTGACACGAACACAAAAATATTTTCTCACAGTTACAGTTATCAATGATTATTACACTATAATAAGGAGAGGACCAGGAGCCTCTCACCAATGCGATTGCTGTGAGTTCAGATTCAGCTCATGCTGGCTTCCTCTACGGCCGTACGTGGGAAGGTATACCAACACCCTGCGAATGGTCGTATGTTTCCCCCGTGCTCTGCCCGGTTTTCTCCCATCATAATGCTGGCTGCCGTCGTATAAGTGAAATATTTTTTGAGTACGGCGTAAAACACCAATCGAATAAAATAAATAAAGTTAGACGTTGTGCTGTAATGAAAATTTTGTTTAGCATTTCGTGGATCATCGGTTCCAAATGTACGTGGACTGACAAACCTTTTTTAATTTTGCAGATGAAGTTTTTGCTGAGGGCACAGATAGCGTCATTCCACTTGACACTGTCTTTGTTAAACTCCACACAGTCCTCCTGATTATTGTGGTTGTTGGGCTGGTTGTCGGCCCAGTTCACGTAGTCATTAGGAGTTCCGTCACTCCATTCATAACCTGCACAGACAAGGATAAATGTTAAGTATAAACTTTTACATATATACAGCAGTCTGCTTGATACTTTCTTCAAATTCTTTAAAAGTGTCCAACTGCCTAACATTCGGATTTCAGATAATATCATTTAATGCAAATGTTGAGCGTTGGTGTGAATTTATTCTTCTGGGAATTATTTAGATACAGATCCTACCATAATGTCAATGCATTATTGACTACATTAAACAACACTTAACCCTATGGTATCCGTTCTTTGACGGCAGTCAGTATTTCTTACTGTTGCATTATTAAAGGCAAGATAATATGTGATAGAAGTGACTCTCATTATTGTTCTCATTGTCTAGAATGAGACTACTTATTCGAACACTTGGCATTATACTATACTACCTTCCTGGACAGCTCTGTCATTCATCCCAGTCCAATAGGTCCCAGGCTGTAGGTACTTCATAAATCTGAAACACGAAGTTTTGTGCGCACTAAAGTCTTATCAAAGATCTCTAAACCATATCCTTATTTACAGCATAGTACTTTTCTTCCAACAAATATAAGCTCTGTGATTACCAGTGACCAGTGACTATATAAGAGATGTGAATATACAGTAATAATACCCGCCACGGGCACTTCTGCAGCTGGGTATCGTTAACCTAAATCTTATTTTGGGTGACTTAGGAAACTGAGCCAAGTTGTACGAAACTGTATTATAGTCTATATGTTTTAGCCATTCCCATATATTCAGATGACTGTAAAATCAAACCAAAATGGCTTTTAGTCAGTGACATCTAACAATCCAAGCTCTACACATTGATATGTAAGACATCCACATACTTACAAAGGAAATGCAGTTAGAATAATTTTTCTAATATATAATTTTAAAAAGCAAGTTGTATGGTAGGCAATGGGCGTGGAGATTAACTTGTACAATGGCCGCACCAACGAGCACACAGACTATATTGTTTTAATTTTCTGACATCCATCTCTAAATCCATACTACCGCGAGATCATATACTACAAGGGATAAAATAAAATTTATTTATTAACGTTACATTATACTAAACGAGGGAACAATTTCAAACAGTGCAGTCTCAGAAACAGGGTATTTATAGCAGTTTAGGTAACTGGTGTCGCCGTCCATCAAAACATGTTGAACTCCGCCTAATATCCAGCATGCCACTGGGTTTGAATAATTGTGACCTCACCAGAAGTAATGATTTCTTGTCATCGCAACCGCGTTTATTTGCTTTAACATTATGAATGACAAAAAGTATTCTAACTTCATTTTCCTTGCAAGAATATGAACTTCAAAATATTCATTTGTAGAGACTGTGATGTTACGTGTCACTGATTAAAGACAATTTTGGTAGCGAGTATGAGACCATAGCAATTAAGCTTCGTATTAAGTTTAGAACACCCAGTCTAGCTGACATGAAATTCAGCAATAACACAAACCTGATTGTTATTTGTTTAATTCCACTGGTTGTTTTCAATTCCCTTCCGTTTTCTACACAAATGACAGAAGCAGAGGCTTACTTGAGTACAGTAGAGAGTATGAACTGCTCCTCGTCATCGCTGTGTATACTGGCCAGATTAGCACCGTAAGCACGACAGTAATCACGTGCCTCGGTCCACGTCTTCCTCAGGTGGGTTTCGTAGGCGTAATACCCCTGGTAAAAATAGGGGAAACATCTTCTGTCACGGAACAAAGCAAGATCACAATGTATCCGTTTAGCAGAATACATACATATGCACTGAGCCTTAATCAAATTTTCCAAGTCGGGTCACACCAAAGACTTGGTACGTGTGGGCGTCTTACTTGTCCCTCGGAACTGAGAGGTTTGATCGAGGAGCCATGACTGTTTGGCCCGGTGGATGATGGATTTCAAATTAGATCCTTTCAATATGCTACAACGAAAGCAATGACTGCTCAGTTCTGACTGCTGCGAAAAAAGTACGACTCTTCCAGTTAATACGCAATTTATGAAGACATGAAAAGGCGTGTGACTAGAATGTTAATCCGAACAGGATATTCCCTACGATCTGCCCTGCTTCCATTACAGTGACTTGGCTGGTTGCATTTCTGCGCTGTCACCTTATGGCAGTGGGGTCCACCAGCCCTGTACAAAAGTTTATTTATTTTTTATTTCACAGGTGTTTTACGCTGAATTTTTCACTTGTACGACGGTGGCCAGCATTATGGCGGGAGAAAATTGGCCGGAGAGGACTCGAACTCACAGCGACCACATCATTTGGTGAGAGGCTCCCGGGTCATTACGCTGCGCTTGCGCGCTAACTAACTGTGCCACGGTGGCCCCTCTGTACAACGAGAAGCAAATCTTGTAACACATGGAACAACAGTGCCCTCTACCTATTTGAAAAACAATGTCAGCTATGATTATTCATGATTACTGGTGTTGGTCTTGAGATAAGTGGTGTCGTTACTTAAGTAGGTAGAGGGCACCGCTGTTTTGTGAGTTTCAAGATTTGCTTCCCGTGACAGAGGTCTGGAGAAGCTCTTTGATTACCTTGTAACAGTAGCCATTGAACTCGTTCCACTCGGCGGGACAGTTTGGTTGGACGGTGGGTCGGGTTGTTGTGGGAGGGTTAGTGAAACCCTTCCGTGAGTACTCGCACACGAACTGATTTCTCTCTGTGCATTTCCGGTTTGACCAAAGACCAACAGGTCGACTTGTAGTCACGGCGATGCATGTCGCTTTCTCTTTCCCTGTAAAATCCCAAAGAGAACACAGTTCAGAATGTTTGTATGTTCATCTTTTCGTCTTACATCATGGTAGATTTACTTAAACTTTCCACATAAAGGTTAACTATCATAGTTGTATTTATTTCACGAGTCCTTGGCTTGGTTACTTATAATTCGTCATGCGAGATGTGAAATGTTCGTTACTTTCTATACCACGATGCGAGTTTTTCAAGTGATTTATTGATATAACTAGTTTTCGGAAGTCATCAACTGAACAGTCTCATTTGAGCTAGAAACTGCAAGCTTTAGTTAAAGACTGTTTGATGACCTTACCACTGTGTTTTCTGTCCCAGTTTGTGTAGTGGATGCGGGATCCACTTGACCAACGCACGCGCCCTGGTCTGGAAGTATCGCTCAAGCCAATCCACCAGTTACCTGCCCTTGATGCCAGTTCGCTCGATACGAACGACTGTACGTATCTGAGGTAGTTAAATGCATGCACAATTCAGGGACTCGGAGATTTTATATGCTTAGTTACGACGTTAGGGTTTTAAGATTTTAGTATCAGATCTAAGACAATGAAGAGAGCGTCCAACACAAAACACATTTACGAGTGAAATCGGGTACTCTGGTTACAGGTCCGAAGCATTCGTCAAAGTGTTTGTTAAACAACACTTAAATAAAGAAACCGTTACAATTCTGAAACAATTCAGTTGTATCTCACATAATTCTTATATCTCAATGAGTTATATCTCAACATTAAGAAATAAATAATAATTTGTCTCTGGTTCTCTTGTTGATCCAAGCAATCACAAATACAATGACATTTACATGAATGAAGAACAAATATTGACAAAAAGGTTGCATACCCAAAGGTTCACCTTCAAGTAATCACTTAATCGAGAAAAGCCAGGAAATTCCTTCCGTAAATATATACTTGAAACCACTAAGTCAAGTGCAACCCAAACAGAGAACCACTCTCTTCGATAATTCAAAAAATCAGTGTTTAACTCTGGGAAAATAATGCAGTTAAGGAACACTGGGTTTTACTATCAGGAACTACCTGTCATTGATGGTAACAAGGTGCCCTTTTTTCGACGTGCAGTATTTTTCTGCGGCTGCCCACGTGTATCGTCTTGCCACAAACTGATAACAACTGCCGTAATATCCCAGGGCTCCCTACAACATCACGGTTATTTAATTACATGAATTTACTATATACAATGTCTGCAACCAGTATATTTACTTCTGTCTTGTTGGCTGCATATAAGTGAGTGAACGAGTGCTTGGGGTTTAACGTCGTACTTAAAATTTTTCAGTCATATGACGACGTAGGAATCCTTACAGTGCATGCAATGTGCCCGTTTGTTGCAGGACGGATTTCCACCCTTCTTTTATCTAGTGCAGCTTCACTGAGACCACTTACCGAAGGCAAGTAAGCTGCCCCGCCCGAGCCATTACACTGATACGGGTCAACCAGTCGTTGCACTATCCCCTTCATGCTGACTGCATGTAAGTGTAAAGCGACAGGAGGAGTAGCACAATTCCAAGGCTAGCCTCAACAGTATAACCCGTCGATTACCTTCGGGAACTGCCCGGTTTCCGTCCACATTAATGATAGTTGGCGTGTAAGTGAAATACTCTTGAGTGTCGCGCAAAACACCGGTCAAATAAAAAAATAAAAAAAATAAAAAAACAAACAAATAAATAAATAAATAACAGTCTAGCCCTACCAACTCGCTAATCGAAGCTTTGATGTTTACCTTCGGATTTCTTTCTAACAAGATAAGCTAACAGTTAACAGTATTTGGGTTTTACTTGAAATACTAATTCTTAATACTAAGAAACAAACACAACATAATTTTAACAGATCCCTGTGAGCGCTTCAACACGATCTCACTTTCCCTCAGGTTATAACATGGCGAATTGGCGAAACTGTTAAGGTTAGCCCTACAAAATGTGTTGCAGGAAGACGAGGTCAGTTCATAAGTGAGACACAGAAAAACGATATTTTAAACAATGTACTTGACATGAGATGCAGAGAGCTATTAACCAGTGCCGTAGATTGGATACAGGCCTATGATACCAAACGTGCAGAGTGAAGAAAACAAAAAAGCAGACACAAAAACAGTCCAAGGAAGTTTCTGTAAAGCAATGATCAGTAAAACGCACTATTTTTTCAACTGGCAATTTTCACAGTGAGAGTGATACAATTAACGTATTGAACCTTAGTAAGATTTGCGAACACTGCGAGTGAATCTATAAGTATTCAGGGCTATTACATGTCACGGTTACGTAGGTTTTATATATTCTTGTGTGTGTGTGTGTGTGTGTCGTAGGCTTTATCGTTTTAGATCGTAAATAAAAGATGATAAATGAACATACTCTTTTAACGGAAAACAGTTAAAAAAGAATAAAAGCGAGAAAGAATGATTGCCAAGGTATAAGAGAGATTTACAGCACAGAGAGCAAAACCAGAAAAACGATGATAGTATGATATCTGGCCAAAATAATCACATATATTTTCGCTGAAATACGGCCTCTTGACATTTTAGCTCCGTTAGGGTTGTATTCTAACGATACCACATGTTCCTCTAGAATTTGCTGCAGACACCTGACAACTGCTATTTAACACTATACTCACATAAGAACAGCCGTTTAACATAGGGGACCTGGTCGTCTTTGGCATCACGTATTGACGTGCCTCACAAATGAATCCCTTCACAGAGTTATCTGCGCAGACATAATCCAACCAGCCCCAACCCTAAAACCAGAAATAATCGCATTTACGCCATTCCTCGCTTATGTCAATTGCATCTGCTGGAGAAAAGATGTATACATGAAAGGGTTAACTGTGAAGTTTTGAATATCATTGCGTGAAGCGTGAGTGTAAACCTCTCCTTAAGTATTCTCTATGTGTGTAGCACTCTCATGTCAACATAGGCAAAAGAAATACTCTTTTTTATTGTCACAACTACTTGCAAACCGAGGCTCAGTAGGTATCAGAAATTTTAAATTAGAATAAAACAGTTTCCTTGGCCATACTGATAACTGATTCTACATACACTGGAAGTCATCTCGCTGGTGGAGTGATCTAAACCAGCATAACAGTGGTATTGCCACTTTGCACGAAAGTCGAGATATTTTCTGGTACCTACTGGGCTTCTCCCCTCGTTCACACTGACACTTGAATGAAATCCCTTTGAATACGGTCTTACAACAATATACAGTGCAAAAAATAATAAATAAACAGTTGTATATAAAAGACACTGGTTTCTCCTGATAACTCAGTACAGTTACCACAGACAGATATGCCTTACACGTAATGCCACGCAATCTTCTCTGGCGCCATGATAATTGTTCGGTTCCCCTTTGGCCCAGTTCGTGTACACGACAGGACTATCGTCAGACCATTCAAAATTCATCTGGTTCTTCTGATCATTTAAGCCAATCCACACTCCTCCGCCATCTACGAATGACAAAGATCACGTGAATGTACCCATGGAAATTTCTAAAGAAAGACGTTTTTTCGGTCATTTTTTTTGAGAGTTTATCAATTCTTTGGCAATAAAATGTAGTAGCAAGGCACATTAGCAAAATTAGTGCTTTTATCAGGTAGTCCCATTTAAGTGGGGGTGAAAGCGATTATCTGATGATGCTTTATCTGAAATCTTAAAAAAAAAATGTTTTTTTTTTCCAAATTACAGTCTATCATAGACGTAATCGTTAGCAAAACGGCCTTCTCTTATTTCATTTGGAACCTTCGAATACAAATAAGGATGTTTTCACGAAAAATTTCATAGAGTGTATTCACTTTCACATTATTTCACACTCAGTCGAGTGCGATACTTACACGTTCGCGTTTTAGTGCTGATGTAGTTATTCTCGGCCTTGCTCTGGACACTGACCAAATCGCCGCCATGTAAGCGACAGTAAGACAGTGCAGTTTGCCACGACCCCGACTGTTTCTTGAACATGTAGCATTTGTTCTGGTAGGAAGTAAAGCCAGATGGGCAGCCCAGGTATTTTCCAGCTGAAATATGATTAAAGACTTTCTGCGAAAGGCAATTTCTTCCTATGATTAACTACAGGACGTAAAGGCTATTGACCTGATGACAATGCTCCGTCATTTCACCCTGTAATATACTGGATGTCAGGATTACACGTTATACAAAAAGTATAAAATAATATATGAGAACTATGAGGAGTTGCTACCTGGTCAAATCATATTTACTAACCTTAGGATTCCTTCCTCTACTAATAATCCCGAAGAAAGTTGTAACTATATCATTCTTGCTGTCACTTAATGTCAGTGAAGTTTATATTTATTTATATCAATCTGAGAAATGGTTGTAGTCAAATTACATTTACTCAAGATAAGTGTGAAATATGAATGCAAACTTACCTGGCGCGGTGACCGGCGTGGTGGCTGGGCTCTGGGTGGCGGCCTTGGCTGAAAGCAAACACTGGGTGATATCACTTCGGTGTGAAGGTCAGTCAGATTTATTCCATTTCACCTTCTCTGATTGAATAATGGCGTTTATGACATCAAACCTTGCACATTATAGACCCAGTAATATGATGTGGTTTTGGCTCACTGTAGAGTCAAAGAGGAACAGTATCCATCAGCAGCCTAAATAAGTAGGAAATGGAACTTACATGCTTTCTTGCATATGAAGCCGTATCTTGCAAAGCAACCGTCATCGTCCCACATCCCTGAGCTGGCAATGACTCGTCCACAGTCTTGGTTGTTGTTGAAGTCATCTGGCTGCCCTGAAATCAACATTACCGAGCAACATAAAACATTAGTGTCTGTGAAAATAAGAAAATTGACACAGTGGCTCAAGTATCAGTAATACAGGCAATAAAAATGGATTTTAAATATTATTGAAAGATATAGAACACTATGAGGGGTCAAAATAACATTTAATCAGGAATTATCGATATGAATAAATATTTATTGATATTGCTACATATTTATCGATATTCATACTTTTAAATGTTTTTTTTACACTTTTTGCTTTTATTTAATTTGATTCAATTAAATTTTTCATTTAGTCGATAACCAGTATACAGAATGTAAATGGGGAAAACTGTCACCAAACTACTTTCCTACAATGAAGAAATAACTTTTACTTGTGCCCCGTTAAACACTGAATAGAATCTGTCGTTCGGTATATTCTGGGTCGAGTTATTTTCTTGGACATTTATTGGCAGAGCTTGTCAGGATTTAGCCTTTGTGTCTCACCCGCCGCCCAGTTAAGAAAGGAGAAGGCCGATCCGTCTGCCCACATCCAGCCTCCTTCAGAACTCTCATCAGTAGCCCCAATCCAGTAACTGCCGGATGTCAATCCCTTGATCCTCGCTGGAAGGAAATGATTACTAGATCATTCCATTCTTACACAACACTTGTGTCAAAGGGTGTGTTCTATACAGATTCCTGTCAATCCCATATCTACATTGTCACTTGCCGCCAAAGCTGAACGATCTTCTGTTCCTTATTCCATATTAACTCAGAATGACAGCGTATCAAATTAATCATCTTGCTTTGAACTAAATCAGATTTTATCATGTTAAAGCTTAATGTGTTTTCCTTTTATGGCACCCTATATATACAGCCATTCTTAATCCATGAGATTTTTGTCAAACATAAAATGTCTAACACACTGCTCATTAGAAGTGTTTTCTTTTTTTTTTTTAGTTTTTCATCTTTCGTGCTAAGTTCGGTTGAAAGTCCAATAAAAATACTTTACTGTACACATTCCTGGTTTGTTTGTTTGATTGGTGTTTTACGCCGTAATCAAGAATATTTCACTTATACGACGACGGCCAGCATTATGGTGGGTGGAAACTGGGCAGAGCCAGGGGGAACCCCACGACCATCCGCAGGTTGCTGGAGGACCTCCCCACATAAGGCAGGTGAGGAAGCCAGCATGAGCTGTACTTGAACTGACAGCGACCGCACTTGTAAGAGACTCCTGGGTCATTACGCTGTGCTAGCGCGCTAACTAACTGAGCCACGGAGGCCCCGTACACACATTCCTGGTAGATTTGCTATAAACCATACCCTCTATGTAATTCTGTTCAGCCAGGCTTCGGATACTGGCCAGGTCTCCACCCTGTTGCTGACACATCTGCCTGGCGTTCTGGAAAGTATACTGTTCCGATCGGAACTGATAACAGTTCCCGAGGGCCGAGTGTTCCTCCCAGAACGGCCCACAGTTCGCCGTCCAACTGGCTGAAACCAAAGGTAAAAGTGTCTACTAAATAGGAGTAAACGGACAGATTTAGTGCCTTCGCAAATCATCGAATCAAATTAGGAAGATAGTGGAAATGGCCCTAGCGGTTTCAGTAGTGTGTATCTGCAGAATTTCTGTAGCTGACTCTTACCAAAATTCATGGGCTCTGGCAGTTCAAAACTTAAAAAAAAAAAAAAACAAAAGTGGGGAATTCAAACTCTGGGCCATTTCATTTGTCTCCAGTAAATCGCGATTAAATTGATGTTGAAGACTGACCAACAACCTTATGGAACACCATAAAAATGGTGTGTCTAGGAGACTTACACCCTTTCCCATCATCAAAAATATTTTATAAAAAGCCTTCTGAAAATCGACGGCGAATGTACTATTCTGGCCATGAGTGATAGAACTAAGTCAAACGCTTTCTGACTAGGTCTATACACCAGTTCCATGTATACAACGTTTTAAGTTTTCTATGCCAAAAAGATAGCTCATATCTCATAACGAACATACCTTTCCTTTGTGGAAGTCTTAGGTTGTCCCAGGCAGGTACATACACTCCAAACAGCTAAGCATGTTAGAATTGTACTGAGGTACAAGATTTTCCACATGGTGAATGTCTTTGAAAAACTTCTAGAAAATGTTAACACATAGGTTTGCAAGTAGCAGCCTGACATCTTCTCCCCAACAGTGCATGGATGTTTCAATGTAATTTCTACAAGACTTGTCAATCTACAAGGCTTACTTGTTGTACTTGGCACAGCTGGTGTTGTGGCAAACGTCACTGAAAACGAAATAATAGACTGGGTATTAAGATACATTAGCCATGCACCGTGTGTTTTAGAATCATCTTGAGTCGGATTTTACGCGTTTTGTTTCAAATCAAAAAGTCTGAACAATCATCAGTTTCATTAAAAAAAAGGACATTCTATTCTTGGCCATGCCTAACAAATCTTATGGTAGTTTCTGTAGTGAGAGCAAATCAATCACATTCGTGAACGACCCAAAAGTGGACACGGCATTTACATTTTCAGTTATTCATATACTTGGGCATTTTGAAGTTTAGGATTAATCGTTCATGTGTATAAGAGTGTCTCCTTATATAGCAAGGCTGGTCACATTGACGGCATGTTTATAGTGCCGAGTCACTAAAAAACATGCCTGCGCAATAAAAAAAAAATAATCTGTTAATTTTATCAGAAAGTGTTGTGAGTGATGCTAGAATATAAAAACTCAATCTTCTACATAATATTATGTAGTTATGTTGAATTAATAGAATGTGTGTGCTATACTTAGCAAAATAATCTGCTGAAATAGCAAAATACATTCTAGCCTCACTCGGACAACAAACTTTATGTTAAATAACATAGACAGCACCAGACACGACGCAAAAACCAGTCACACTAAACTGACTTCAACTCTTAGCTTGTCCAAGTCAGATAACTACCATAAATGCTGATTTAGGTTTGATCCGACTATAGACATTGAACCGGTGTAACCACCTTACGATCCATATCTATTTGTTGTGGACCACCGCAGAACGGTTTTCTATGATTGTTATACGTGTGTACAGAAAACAAGGTATCACTTATAACATGTGTCAACACACATTAAAACGGGGATAGTTTGTGCCCCTCTCCCCCCACTCCTCTATCACTATCACATGTTAAGCACTCCTGGCCTTAGATATGTATTGATAAGATAAACAAGAAAGTACAATACTTATGCGAACGGAGTCACTCAACGAGGTTTGCTATTGTATGTGTACATGAACGCATAATGATTTTGGACTTCTACGTCTGTGATTCTCATTCAAGCATACGAAGGACAAATTTATGCTTCACATTCTTTCCTCAAGAAAATCTCCACAAAAGTATACCGCACACATGTCTTCTTTAAAAGGAGTTGCAATGGCCGTTACAATGGTCTATGACAGTTTTGTGGAACTGGGGCGGTATACGTTTGTTGGCATTTTATTCTCAGAAATGAATACTACTGGATCACATGCCAGTTGTCAATGATCGGTAATCTCTGTGGACATCAAAAGGAAATAGGTTGATCTACTTACAAGAGTCCTTCTGGCAGATGTACCCGTGTTTCTCGGCACATGATTTATCCAGCCACTTTCCACGTCTATCATTGCTACCCTGCATCACCACACAGTTTCGACCTCCGCTGTTAACCGACTTGTCCGGGGACCAGTGAACATAACTGGTCTACAACACAGAGACGTGATATTTTTCGCTAGTTGACCCAGCCTTAATATTATTCAAGTACCATGGTAGCTATGACATGGACTCCAATACGCGATTGTCATATTCATCTCATATTGTATCCCAACTACCACTAGAAACATATAGTATTCATAAATATCATAACGACCGAACTGGTATTATTAAAGGAAAAGCCCAAACTCTGTAAGCGGAAACCGCCATAACCAGTGGCATTCATAAACATATTCATTTTACGTGCTGGCTCAAAATTTTACATACTCGGGGTTGAAAACCTTAATGTTTATTCATTTTTTAATTTGATTGGAATTTTACGACATACTCGAGAATATTTCACTTATACGACAGTGGCCAGCATTATCTCGTGGGAAGGAAACCGGACTGACCTCGTGACCACCTTAATAAGAGTAAATCATTAGATCAGGTATCTTTCTGAATACCAACAGTTTCTCACTTACCCTATGTACTGAAGGTTGAAATATGATATCAGTTCAATTAGAAATTGACGAGCCACAACGAGAGGTCCAACGCAATATAGTCACATCTTTTTCTGTTCTAACGTTTCAGTGTTTGTGTACAACCTACCAGTACTTCGTGATACCATACATGTATATACCAAGAACTCTGATGGAGTACTCAGGAAAGAAAAAAAAGTTTGGACCACTATGTGAAAAGGGGGGTAATGTTTGACGAGGGGGTAATGTTTGACGATTTCACAATTCGATGCTTTGGATATCAGAACTGAAGTCAAGATTCAATACCCAAAGGTGTGTTGACAATTTAACCGAATGGAAATTTGCGGCAATGGATCGAATATTTGAAGTCCTTAGTTTTAAATAGCTAGACTTACAGCAGAGCTTTGATCCAACCAGGCCCAGGTACCTTCATGCTGTCTGTCGTTTAATCCAATCCACTTATCAGCACGTACACGACCTGGAATAAACTCCAGTAACTTTATCTTATTTTTTTGAATAATAAATATACACTTTCTGCAGTAAGTCAGTTATTTGATTGGTTATAACAAAGCACAAATCAAACTGCCATCAACTAAGTAATCTAGGTCTCAAACACAATCGTATATTAGTCGTCAACCAAAATCAATCGTAAAGGCCAATTCCCAAAACGACGTTTAACGGAACCACCACGGAATTAAGAAAGTGAATAAAGTACGAAATTAGGACGGAATCAGGCAAAGAGTATCAGTAAACAGTTTTCAGTGATGATGAATAGAGGAGTGTTCTAGGCGAATGACTTAAATCAGTATCCGAATCGTGTACCATAAGTTGTCGTTCATCAAAGCGCTTGGGTTGCAACTGTTCATGTATCAATTTAATTCAACACAACGAATATATAGCCCCTAGCACAGCGTTAAGCTGAATAAGATACAGTTATGAAGCAGGGTGCCAAATGTCCTCGACAATTCGACCATATTTACTTCACAAGAAAACTGTACTCATTCTACAATGTAAGGCGATTGATGGAATATCCTTGAGGAAATTGTCACCGAACACACAGAATATAACAAATGTTACAAGGCGCAAAAGATACACCCCATATGTGTTACTATCCCTGTAAGGATAATATAAAATGTCAAAAATAAGACTATCTCGCTGGTAAAGTCGCCGTGACAGGAAACCAGTTTTGTTTTACATAAATACCTGTCAAGGTAAGATGAAGATGTTGTGTGATGGCATTGTACAAAGTAGAAAATACATTTTAATATCTGTTTATTTACTTGTGTTTTATGTCGTATTCAGAAATATTAGGGGAAGCTGGTTGCCATACAAAAGATACAGAACTATAATGCCACGTATTTAAGAAGCTGCACACGATTCTCTCCCCTCCACCAAACAATCAAAAATATGCACAGATTCCCCAGAGACTTTTGACTCTCCTATTTAAGGTAGAACGGTAACATGCTGGCCTTTTGACTTTTAACTATTTTTACCTGATTGTATGTGCTCAATCACACATAATAAATACCTTGCACGTATACTTGTGTGTCATCGTCAGTGATAATAGCCAGGTCACCCCCGTTTTTCTGACAAGCAGCTCTGGCGTCCAACCACGTGGCAGCCTGGTCGAACCACCGGAAACAGTTTGTACCCGTTACTGAGTACCCGGATGGACAGATAACGCGGGCTACAGAGACAGAGGGATAAGCACACATTAATGTAGATAAATTACTGGCAAAAAATAGTGTAATGATGACAGACCATAGACGAAAGAATGCTTGAAAAAGCCATAAGGACGTATACTCTAGAAGAAGGGTTTTATTAATTCATTTGATTGGTGTTGTAATCGTCGTAATCAAGGAAAAATACTTGACGTATACGACCGCGGTCAGCATTGTCGTGGAAAAAAACTGGACAGAGCCCGGAGCAAACCACAACCATCTGCAACTTGTTACATGGCCTTCCTACCTACGACCTGAGAGGAAACCAGCATGAGCTGGACTTGAGCTCTCGTATATGTAAGACTCCCCTGAGCAATTGTGCTGTGCTAACACGTCACAGGCCTTATAAAAACGATGTCCAAGAGTTATTAAACGTGTGTGTGAGTATAAGAATCAGCGATTGAGGTTTTAACGCCGCATTGGCAGTATTTCTATTCGTCTGGCGTATAGTGACTATACGTCAGCATACCTTGGCCTTCTTCACAAGGTTAACTTGTAAAGTTATATGAGGTCAAAGAAATGAGCACTCACGTGGTGGGGTTGTAACAGGGCGTGTCACGGTCCTTGAAGACGCAAAACAGATGAAGGGTTTCTGTAGGAGACAATTTTTAGTCGGATTCCACCTTCCAAGTCTGTCACCTGGTAAATAGGAAACATAGAAACAAGAAAAATAGAAATATTGGTTACCTTTCTTATGGATGCTGTTGTGTATATATCCTGCATTGCTAAAAGTGAGCGAACAGTGGTCTAGTGGGTAGAGGCGCTTTGCATTTCAATAGGTAGGACACAAGAGCTGCGGGTTCAAACGCGGTCTTGGACAAAGAACAGATCCCCCGGTCTCACCTTTTGATGGGCCTTGGTGACAAAAAGCAGTCTATGACGCTCGTCTAACCGTTTGCACAATCTAAGCTCAGCCATACCATTGGTCTTTCACAATTATGGTGTACATATATCAACGACAAATGCGGGAAAGGTTGTCAGCAAATATCACCAAATATTGGTGGTTTACCCGTGGCCTCTCTGGTTTCCTTTACTGATAAAACGACCGCCATGGCATGAATGAACGTGAGACTCTGTTCAGTCTAATGTTCTTAGTAGATCTCTTGTTAAAATGTCTTTTACCACTATGGTGTGTATATCTGTAGATCGCTGATGTACACCGGACACACCGTGTTCTTCTGTTTCCCATGCACTCCATGAGGCTGACCCCCGTCGTACAAGTGAACATTTCTTGAGTGTGGTGATGAGCAACAATCACACGAATAAATAAGATATGTTCCTAAAAGTACATATCAACCACATAATCATGTTCCATGTGAAAATCGGAGATTCTCCATTGTTACACGAATACGTGTGTATTCACGCTCATACATAGTTCAAGATCTTCAACCTTGTTAGCTATCATTAGGAAACTCTACCCTAATACAGCCCATTGTCGACAATACAAGCTGCAATCATCGGTGTCAATGTCGTATTTTTCAGCTGGCTTTATGAGATATATTATATGTTCTTTTCCAGGACAGAATACACTAGTGCTTACACGTAACGACTTTTTAAAAAACGAGTTAAGTCCATAATTACTTATTGTATCCTTTTGTCAAGGGCATACTATACAGATGAAACATACCCGTGTTGATGTATACACATTCCTGTACGCCCTGTTGGTTGGGAGGATTTTTCTTGATCCAGTTTGTATATGGTCCTATAGCTCTACCGCTGGTGAATTTGTACACGTCCCAATTTCGGTCTGTCAACAGTACATATGATACACGGGGATGAACATCGCTTGTAACTTAGCACCACACAAAAAACCTCTTGTGTTGAAATCTAACACAACAGCTTGTGTTGTTTCATTCAGCACAGAAATGAGTTACCCAAAACACAAACATGTCTTAAATAAATATGAATTACACAAGATTGTGTTACATAAACAATAAAACACAAAAAACCTTGCGTTCGTTCAACACAAGAGGGAGTTGTTCAAATCTGACACAAGACTTTGTTTGAAAAAAACACAAGTTTGTGTTCATTATAGCTTTCCGTGGATTACATGTGTCTCACGATCTCTAAATAGAATTTCAAGTGTATAATAAAAGCACAAAGCTTTCTATTCACACTGCAGTTTCAAAAAGATACAATTAATATGCACCGTTATCATCTATGGCTGTAATGCTGGGGCCACTTTTACAAAGTGACGTACGACATTTTTTATCGTATTTTTGTCGAAGATGTTTTTACGTCGCTATTATTGTACCATTGTCCTATATGTGCAACACTGTTCAAGTACGATATCTTTGTGAAAGTGGCCCCTGGAGTTGGTTTAGCGAAGATAAATATAAGTACAAGTTAACCTGAAGTATGTGTAAGTGTCTTACCATATATGCCTATCCAGATGGTGCCCTGACCCGCAGCTCGGATACCAGGCAGGTACTGGTTAATAAACTGCTGTGTGTCATCACTGCAAATGTCAAGAACATCTGTCTAAAATATGCCATACGCCAAAGACATTTGATAGCAAAAATTTCGCAACGGCACTGTACAACTGGCTGTAGACATAAATGCTTAAATACTGTTTAATTCAAGAAATATTTATTTATTTAGTTGATTGGTGTTTTACGCGGTGAAAAATATTTCACTTGTACGACGGCGGCCAGCATTATGGTCGGTGGAAATCCACGACCATCCGCAGGTTGCTGAAAGACCTTGCCACGTAAGGCCCGAGAGGAAGCCAGCATGAGCTGGACTTGAACTCACAGGGACCGCACTGGTGAGAGAATCCTGGGCCATTACGCTGCGCCAGCGAATTCAAGAAATAGACGTACATAATTAGCAGAGCCATCAGGAAACCGAGAAAAAAGAAGGAATTCTAATGTAGGTTTATTTGTGGAGTCAGGTTTAGAGGGCATTCATGCAGATGATAATCTTTATTCTTCAAACATTTCGATGAATTGTAAAACTGTCTCAAAGAAGTAGTTTATATCATTTTGATTCCCGTAAGTTTCATTAGAAGTTAATCTAGGTATACCCTGTGCCAACAATTTTGCTTAAATTTGCCTATATATGACGACATGGTTTACGGCTTTCGCGGCGAGTCATTGCAATGAATGGTAAAAGTGTTGAATAGAGCTAATTCATATCACTTGAATTCTCGTAAGTTTGAAAGTGAAAATAGGAAATTTGCCTATATATGGCGACGACAACTTACGTGTATATTTCGGCGAGTCTGGCCGATTGAGCTTGGCAGTGTCTCATTGCCGAATCAAAGGACATTGAGAATTGAGTGTTGAACTGGTAACAGTAAGCCCCGAACGATTTCCAGCCAGGGGCACACGATCCTGTAATAACACGTTGTCAGTGAGCTTAACAATGGATTGCATGATGATCTAATACTCAGCTGCACATCCAACATTAATTGACCTTTAAGTTTATGGTTGCGATGATAACAAAACCATGCTTCATATTTTCGAGTCGTGTTGAAGATCGTGCCCTATCACTTCCAGTGTGTCCTACGGTTTGCTATATTTATTTAATCTATAGCGGAGATGTTTGGCAAAAAAAATTAATCAGCGCAAATCGAATAGAATATTTGTCATTATTTTAGAATAGCCAAAATGATTAATTTTCACAAAATATCAGCCTCGTCTGTGCATGTCATACGTTCTAACAGGCGTTGGAGTTCCTAAAATTCAGGAACCGGGTTGGATTATAACTCTTTCGGGTATTCTTCACAGATACAAGAAATTCGATTTGATTAGCGAATATAGTTTTTGCCAAAAAAATCCTGCATAGCCATTTTAAACAATACGGCTTTAAAATACATAGGTGTATTATATTAGACTGTTGTATGAGCATGACTCACCCTCAGGTTTTTCACACACGTACATTTTCTCATCATAACACGAACCAACTACCCACGACTGGGCAGATTTGATCGTAGATGATACTGCTCCGCACGATGAATTCTCCTGACCCCTGAAAACAGAACACAGAGCAAAAAGTAGCAAGATAAAACCTAGTTTTGGAGAAAAACCTTTCATATGCATTGGCCAGCTACCCAGTGGGAGTGCCGATACCAGGGAATATAACTCATGACAAAAATAAAATTGAAACATGTATTTGTTCTCAACCATATAATTATTTATCTTCTTTCAGCAACCTGTAACTTGATAAAAACGATCAAATGCCGGACAGATTACAGGTAAACTTACCAACAAGTCTACCATCACAACCACAGTTTGAAATTAATCGCTCCAAAATTATACAAGCTTGTGTTGAAAACGCCTGCATGTTTTTGCTTATTGAATAGTATGTAAATAGCTTTTCTATTTTTAAATGAATGGTTTAAAGAAAACGTGTGGTGTCAACGATACCATAAATTATCAAATACTTTGGTCCACCAAACCCACCTCAGAATCCAAGCTGCTGAATGCATTTAATTCTGTACACTAAAATATAAAAATGTGATGGCATTTTAGATACAGTGTTCATCGGCGTGCGTGGTGATGTTATTTTATTTTGATGACATCTTTTCACCTAGGCATACTCACTGAGGAACCGTAACGGGAAGATGCCAGTATTTGGAAGGGCCAGCAGCAGTGCCGTTTGCCCATCTCCACGCGTAACGCGTGCTCGGCTGAAAATGATCAAGGCACGTACAATGGTAAACATCAGTTTTCTCATTCGTCAAAATGCAAGCTCAAAATATCAATTCACAGGTTTGACAAATCAACGCATTTTTTGCTCTTTCAACATTTTTTGTCAACTAATATCACGATCGTGTTCACTTGTAGGAGAGTAAAAATTCCGAAAAAAATCCTAGTGGTACTTCAATGGAAGGCCATCTGGGCCTGTCTAAGGAAGCAGCCGCAACGTACACCCGACGAAGCGCCAGTGACAATACATAGTGAAGTCATACGTCACTATGGTAAATGTGCTTGACAGCTTTTGGTAATGCTTTGTAAGACGAGCCCCAGACATGACGCCCTATCCTGCCACGGAATACTGTCACCCCGACCAAAATATACTTCTGCTACCCACTTTTGTGAGGGTAAGCCAGCAAAGAAACAGGTTTACCAATATAAGCTCTTGGTTAAGGCAGGGCCCGAGCTTGAACACAACTTACGAGGCGGACACTCTTATCTACTCGGCCCCCACAATGCACTCGCAATATGCGTTAGTTATCCCATATCCAACTTACATCAGGTATGGATTTTAATCCAATCCACACATCCCGCTTGTTTTCTCTGGCATGATCACTGACAATGGTGGCATCTGTATCGTCCGCCACTGCAGCTAGGTCAGCTCCTAGGTTCTCGCAGCTCTTTCTGTTGCACAGGAACAAAATTAATATATTCAGTGGCTGTTATAGACAACGCTATAACAGAGAGGCGATAGTCTTTTCCCTCATGAGCACATTTTTGAATGTGCGCCGATTGGCCTGTTTGGTACTATTAGGGCAATTGTCATCTTGTAACTCATGTAATGGTTAAATGACTCATTAAAGATGATCCGGTACTTCTACTGGGGATTTGAACTTAGATCTCTGATGAGAAATCCAGCACTGCTAACTGAACTAAAGAGATATTCCCAATAGATGCAGCCGGTGTAAGCACTGAAAAGGTGTTCTGGCTTCTTTATTTTGACCTGTGTACCAGTGACTTCCAATAGCCCAAAATGCAACAAACTTACTAATTGAACGTTTTCACGCTTATTTTGGTGAATTTCTTTCCGTTTGTATTAATAGTATCAGTTTATTGGAATTGTATGCAAAAGTGAAAGCTAAGCGGACATCCACGTGACTTTGATGAGCAATAACTCCGGTAATACAGAAAAATGTGTTTACTGTGCATCAAACCAGCTGCGGCGATAGTCCATGTATTTGTAACAAGTGCCGTCAGCTGATTCCCAGCCGTTATCTCCATCGCAGTACAGGGGAATATCTGAAGTGTCAAAAATAGACGGTTGCCTTTAGACAGAAAGGCGGTAAAATGGCTTCTTTTGTAAAATTGATAAAAAAAAAACTGTTGTTAACAATTGGTTTGATGTATAAAGTTATACCACAAACTAATGATCTGACGTGAGCATAAAGCAAAATCTCCTTTTGAAATCCAACTGAGATACAGACAACGAATATGTGCAATATGATGTCTCATATGTATGGTTTTGTAGAAATGTGTAAAACTAGTGATTATATTTATATATTTTGAATTGTTGAGTTTTAACACAGCTTTAAACATTATCTTGATCATGTAATGAGAATATCAACCTGTACACGTACAAGATCAATCTAAACGCTGGCATATTTATAGTGCTGCTTCACAGGAAAACCAAGCTCAAAGACACCTGACATACCGTAGCACTCGTCACAATGTATTAATGCAGGGTAACCATGCATGACAACGATACCCGCCAGGGTTAAATTATTAATTATCTTTTCTTCTGGGATTCCTAATAACGTTAAATGTGCCTGTACAGTGCCTAAACAGCAAAAATGGATGATTAGCAAGAAATGTTATTAAGATGTTAATAAAAAAAATAAATAAATAAACGATGAACGTCTACAATGTTATTTCTGTATCTGATTGTTGATGATGTGTTTTGTAACTTAGTAGTTGAACTTTGTTCTACTTACTTGTTCGCCTCTGGCATATGTACGGGATGCTGTACGAACAAGTTTCGTCTGTAAGCCCCACTGTTTTGTAATTGTACAAGGAGGCACAAAACTGGTACTTCACATTATTGGGATTACCACTGTACCAGCCTCTGAAAGAAGAGTGTAATTGACTTACGTGTGTAGATCTTTATTTGCACAAGGGGCCAATTGGCCCAACAGCATACATTCATACATTCACTCAACATCTTGCGTGGAACCTTGCGGATGGTCGTGAGTTTCCCTCGGGATCTGCCCAACAGCACTCCTCCCCCCCCCCCCCCTTCACCATAATGATAGCCGCCGTCGTATAAGTGAAGTGTCCTTGAGTACGGTTTAAGACACCAATCAAATAAATGAAATCTTGCCTGGTGACGGCAGACAGTGTGATAGGTGATAACAATACTGGTTACATTAGCCATACAAATACACCTACGGCCGCAAAACAACCTTATAGATGAAGCCTGATAGTCTCCCTCACAATGCTACCGTTGTCAGTAGACATCAATGCAGCATATAATGCAAAGCGTTTGCTTGTAATCTTTCGGAAAGGGTTTTGTTTACCTCCTAAGTAACAAATGTCATCAACAGATAGTCTTTGCTTTGCTTTAACATAATTATTATTATTCAAACTAAAGAATTTGACTAGGTCTTTAACAGAGGGGAAAAACTAAAGAATGTGACAAGGTCTTTATAGAGGGGAAATCCTTACTTACATCGCCTTCGTGTTGAGCCCAGATTTGTCCGCCCACTTCCAGTTTTTCTTGTCGGTCAACTTGTTAAGGACCAAACCCACCAGCGCCTGGTTATACGGATCGATTTTTATTCGCTTGTTTGTCTCATCCGTAAGCCATGCCTGTATATGAACACAGATTTACATGCATGACTTCAGAATGAAACAGAGTGATTCCACAAAACTTAGATTGATTTATTAATTTACCTTCCCACGTTTGACTGGAGAGGAAGCCAGTATGTGTTGGAGTGGGGCTCACAGCGACTGCATTGGTGGGAGGCTCTTGGGTTATTGCACCGCACTGGTGTGCTAACCACTTCGGCCACGGAAGCCCCACACAGATTGAGAACATCTGAAGGCATAACACCAGTAATGCTACGTACTCCTATATATTGTAAGACTCAAATGGTGTAATGTAACAAACTTCAGTGCCTAACATGTTCGCGTTTTTGTCTCAGTTTAACGTTGCCCTTATATACTGAAAGATAATAAAATGTTATCAGACATTTGCTAGTTGTTACACGATAACATAGTATTGCAATGCCACTATACTTTGGCATGTTAAAAACCTATGTAACTCATGTATACTTCCACCTGAACCATTTGGCCTAAGAATTTGTTAACTAGTAAAATCTGCGGACACCTTTCAGTCGTATTTTGGACATTGTGTACCAGTTATATCAACGGAAATATTATTTTTATATACACACAGAGTTTGTCAAAGGTCAATGCACCTCCCATAAAACTCACTGCCATCGTTGGCCTATAAGTGAAAACTTCTTGAATATGATGTTAGAAGAATCGAATAAATAAATAAAATTAAAAATTAACAAACGAGCTATACACACAGTGTCGAGCTTGTGCTGTTGGGATTTTCTAAACACATGTACGTCTACACATTGCATAAATAAATCGCAGCAAAATCTTGTCCATGGATGAGTATGAAGTAAAAACAACGGTCTGTGATCGCTGACGCCATTAATATGGACCATATAGTAAAATATGTAAAATTCGAACATTTGGCTAAATTCAGTTCTCCGTTAACAAATATATGTATACAAACATGGGTAAATGAGTGTTGTTTCAGATGTGCTTTTCAGCAGCCTGATCAAAAGTATTGATTTACTTACAAAGAAATTTAACTTTAATTTTTCAAAAATAGTGTAGACCTGTGCTATCTCATTCTGGAGAACCCCAATGAACAGACCTTGAGTGACGCGCTGTCCACTTTGATCAACTGAGCTTTTTTGGCTTCACAGGCAGCTTTAGCGTCATTCCAGTTCTTCGCCCGGCTCCCGTTTACAAAGAGGTAGCACCAAGATCTGTCCTTGGGGCGTGTTGACCAACCAGTGGGGCACTGGGACTTAACTGTAATAAAAACAGCAACAACAACTCTCCTGATGATTTAAGTGTCACACAACCTTTTTTGCCTTAATAGCTATTTGGCAGTTATCACCTTAATTTTATGAGTTAAACTTTCTTGCGTACCGAGTGAAAAAAAAAGTCAAAACAATAAATCAGAACCTTATGATATTTCGAAACTTGAATTATATGCAATCTTGGTTGAACGCTAAACACATAGAAATGATAGAATTTTGGTTGTTCCAGTCTAGAAAACAAATTAAAAGTGCCGGTGCACACTTTTACAAATTGTGGCATTTCGACAATAAGCTATAAACAAAAATTACACAGCATCTAACGATATTTGCCTGCTGCCAGACCAATCAACGAGTAGTGAGGAGTAAAAATGACACTACATTACTGCAAAACGACCTGAAGTGATGAAATAAGCATTCGTGACAAACTGCATGCATTTCAGTTATTCCTACAGCTGTTGTTAACGATATGTGCGTAGTTTATTTAAATCCTTTTTAAAATTTTTAATGCTGACACTGGTGATGATTTGAAAGTAACTGACAGGTTAATAATGATGCGACACCCTTAAGACCAGCCCACAAGAACAACATGTGTTGCCGAATGTAGGATCTTTAGATCCCGGACTCAACTGATCCGAGACATAAGCGGTCGCACAGGGGCAACGTTTGTCGTTTGTTTGGATTAATTAATTGATTTATTTATTAAAAATAAGCATTGTGGTGGGAAGAAACTAGTCTGTTTCTGGATACTTCGGCACCGAAACACGGTAGGTCAAGGATTCTTGTCGTGGTTACCCATGCACGAACAAAACATTCGTGTACACGGCTTATAATGTGTACAACATTTAATTTATTAGATGTTATATGGTGTGAACCGTCATGTAGAAACGGGAAAACCCACTGGTAGGCATGCGGACTCTGTGAGACTGTTCATGCTTGCATACACGCACCTGGCTTTGCTACAGAGTGGGTGTAATGTAAATCACAGGTTTTAAAAGAGTAGGAAGAAATAATGAAGACATTTTAGTTGATGTTCAAAAATTATCGATCAATAGTTTTGTTGGATTTCTAGACAACAATATATTTCTGCGAATTTCATAATATGCTATTCGACCTAACTTTGGAGAGTCATTTCTTATAGACGCTCGTCGTCATATGACTGAAAAATTGTCAAGTACGACGTTAAATCCCAAGCGTTCATTCACTCTATAATTGATATGCTCTAATTGAAATGAATATAACCATACATTTCTTTAAAAAAAAAATAAGTAGCCTAAAAACACATCCATCATAATGTTATTTTTTCATGACTTACCGGCCAAAAAGATTCCCATAAACAGAATACCTCCAAAGAACAGGTGTTTGTACATTTTCTACGTTCTCACGGTTAACTAAATATCAACTCTTTCACGCCAGCGTGAAAGGAGACAAACGTGGGCTGACAAAAATCAAGATCCAAGGACTTACTGTTAAACAGAAATACACAGCCAATGAGAAATCTTTAAATGAGATTTATTCAGATTGCTGGGTGATCTACACAATAGGAAGTTTTATCAGTTTTGTTGGACGTGACTGTCACGACTGCTACCGAAACAACACAATACCTGTCCTTTGTTGACATTGATAACTCATGATAATCGATCAGCCCAGAGAGATAAAGTTCATATTGGCTTTATGACTTACACAGGCGACCGAACCTATTGGCGGGGAGATATGGACATGTATTAGATGGGATAATTCAGGTACTGATGAAGTGGGCTATGACTTGTAACGGGTTTTCGAGTTACGTCATTGCCATACGTTACGATGTTACGATGTGTCATGACGGTGGGCTACACAGTTACTCATATAACTTCAAATGGAAGTTTATGCATTTAATAAAATTTGAAAGTGCTAACATTCAACACTAGTGAAGAAAATAATTCAGTAATCGCTGTGACGTTTGTCATTACTGTAATTAACCCACGTTAAATCTTATGGACACAAACGGACATAGCTCTACTGTCAAACGTCGTAAATCGAAAACTATATGTTGTTTACAGGGTATTATCACCATTCACTTTTCATAGCACTGCTTAATGTTGTGTCAAGGAATAAATCAGGTCCGAACTTAGACCCATTTGCTTCGAAACAAGGGAATACAGACTTATGAGACGACAGTTGCTAGCTAAAAAATCCCCTGGCAGAGAAGTACGCGGACCGCAATGCCACTGGCTATCGAAAGTGCAGGTTTCTGGAGATTTTTACATATACAGTAAAGCAAGGTTGATTACGAAACCTATAGCACAGTATCGACCATGTTGGCTGGAAATTGGGCTTCATGTTAAGCCGGGGGATCGGACACATAGCTGAATATATGTTCATAAGAGTGAGCGAGTGAGTCCTTGGGGTTTAACGTCGTACTTAACAATATTTGAGTCATATGACGATGAAGGAATCCTTGCGTGTAATGTGACTCCTTGTTGCAGGACGATTTCCACCACTCGTTTTTCTAGTGCTGCTTCACTGATACGACTTACCGAAGGCAAGTAATCAGCTCCGCCGGGGCCATTATACTGATATGGGTCAACCAGTCGTTGCACTATCTTAATGCTGAACGCCGCAATGATTGACCCTAGATCTACCACCCCGAAGCGGACGCTATACCAACTGGGCTATCGGGGCTGGTGAGATATGTTGTCGTAAGAAAAGACATATTTATTTGACTGACACAATTACGCAATACTAGCCACGTGATACACTCAACAAAGGGTTACAGTATCCTAAACAAACATGGATATGCACTTAAATCTGTCCAGCAAGTTTTCGATTCAATATGACCTAATGACATTTGAACTCCTGCATTTACATAACGTCATACGCAAGGTCGAGGGTATTATGTTTAGCGGGCGGTCCCATTCACGTGACCTAGACAAAACATGCGCACAAGCATTGTAGTGGTGCTTCGGTAATGCTGCTATAGGCGTTGAAGTTTTACAGCCGATAGGTACGCAGTATAGTTTTGCCGATAGTTTTTGCTAAACACAGAGGTTATCTTAAAATAGAGATTTTTTTTAAAGGAGAGTAACAAGAGGATAGTTGAAATCAGGATCTACTTGTAGATAACGTATCAAGTATGATTTGTACTCTGCGTCCTCGGGCATAAGTGCTGGTCAGCACATAGAGAAATCAGCATACCGCCTGAACAATATCGTGAACACGCTAAAGACACATGAATTTCGCAGAAGTCATCATGACCGCCGACGTGTGGAGTGTTAACAGCTCTCGACCAGTTGTCGTGCTCATTGTTATTACATGCGCAGTTATAAACCACGGAGGACCATATCATGTTTTTACCACTTTTCGCGAAGTATTCTATAGACTTTTTACAAATAAATTATGCATAAATGAAGTTCAATGAAAAATTTCATGAAAAATTTTACGAAACTTATCCGCGTTGCATTCTCATTTCAAAACGCAGTACCATTTCGAGAGGAAAATCTCCGTCTGATATGGTAACGAATGAAAGCTGTAGTTGGTGTCTTTGTCACGTCCTTGTAGCGAGGCAGCACTGATCAACCTGGTGTCAGCGTAATGTTTTTGACCAGTTCGGCCTCGTCTCATTGTGAAGTTTTAACATAGTGTTCCACTGTTGTCATGCTGATCGTAAGGTGTCAGCGTAATGTCTTTGACATGGTGTTCTAGTGAGGCTCCACTGGTCGACATTCTTTCATTGTGAGGTATTGGGATCATGTTCCCCTCTTGCCGTACTGTTGGGCCTGGTGTCAGGGATGGTATTTCAGTGAGGCCTGGTGTCACCGTGATGTCTTTGCCACGGTGTTCCAGTGACACAGCATTGGTTAGCCTGGAGTCAGATTGCTGTCTTTGGCATGGTTGGTTTGGTGCTTGCTCCAATCAGGCCTAACGTATCAGTATTTGACATGATGATCCAGTGAGGCAGCACTACAGTGTCAGGCTTGTATCCCTTCTACTACAAATGACCATCATCCTGATATATTTATAGAGCCTATATAATATCTTGTAATGTTTTACTACTGGGAGGCGTAAGTAAACAAAGGCGACACTACTAATTCTTCTTTCTGTCTCCTAGGCATGTTAACAATTCGTTTTGCAACATTTCTTTGACTTCTCAAGTTCTGTTTGTATGTTTGTTTGGCGTTTAACATTGCTTTCAACTTTATTTCGGCCATATCATAACCTTTTATATTATATTATATTATATTAAGAACGGTACCTGCTTGTAGCATGTAGGACCCAATCCTGACATGTTTATAGTCCATCAACATTGAGCGACATGCTGAAGACAAAAGGCACGACGCTCTGCCCAATCTGATGAATATTTAAACGAGGTTGACGATGTCAATACGGTTCTACTATGGCGAGACTATGGATAGCCAAGGTATGACAACGGTTAACTAATGTGGTCATGGATAGACCGTAATAGATCAAACGTGTATCCAGGAAAGATGCTGGATTCAATACGGCGTTATACTGCGAAGGATGGTTCAGGATCGTGCCGGATTCAGGATGTCAGTACGGACGTACTACGGTGCTGGGACGGTCGGAGCCGGGCGGTTATGTAGTGTCCCGGCGGTGGTTATATGCAAACGTCAGTACTACGAAGGTAGTATTACGACATACTTTATTCGAATAAGGAATGTGAAAGTATAAAGTGAATATGATGTTAACTTCTCGCCACGGTTTCCTCCCATCATAATGCTTGCCGCCGGCGTATAAGGAAAATATTACTGAGTACGGCGTAAAACACCAATGAATTAAAAAAAAATTAATAAACTTACGTGTGTTTACCTCTGAAGTGCTTGCGCTGTCTGGAGAAATACCGACAGATGAGAGAAGTTGTTTTTCTGTGAGTGTTGCAATTCTTCAGAGTTAGAAAATTCACTCGGTAAAAGGGTTCTCCTGTTATTTTATTTCTTTATTTCATTGGTGTTTTACGCCATACTCAAGAATATTTCACTTATACGACAGCGGCCAGCATTGAAGCGGGAGGAAACTGGGTAGATCCCGGGGAAACCCACGACCATCCGCAGGTCGCTGGAAAACCTTTCCTCGTACGGGTCGGAGAGGAAGCAGGCATGAGCTGGACTTGAACTCACAGCGACCGCAATGGTGAGGGGCTCCTGGGTCCTTACGTCACCTGTTATTTTAGAATTATTAATGCTCGCGACATTGTTGTATTTGAGACGAATTGAAGATTGTCTCGATAAGTTCCTGGCGCATGTTGGAATGGTTGGAAATCAAATAGCAGGCCACTGTGGTAAATCTAGAAGCGGATGGTAGAGAACATTGTGGGAGCCAGAACATTGTAAAAACCAAGTCATGTGAGCGATGTGATGTCAGGGTGTGGTTGGACATAAGAGAATCTCAGTGATATCAGGGTCTGGTTGGGCATAACAGAACCTGAGTGATATCAGGGTGTGGTTGGACTTCACAGAATCTCAGTGATATCAGGGTGTGGTTGGACATACCAGAATCTCAGTGATATCTGGGTGTGGTCGGACATAAGAGAATCTCAGTGATATCAGGGTGTGGTTGGGCATACCAGAATCTCAGTGATATCAGGGCGTGGTTGGGCATATCAGAATCTCAGTGAAATCAGGGAGGGGTTTGGCATACCAGAATCTCAGTGATATCAGGGTATGGTTGGGCATACCAGAATCTCAGTGATATTAGGGTGTGGTTGGACATAACAGAATCTCAGTGACATCAGTCTGTGCTTAGATTCCACAGAAAATAAGTCGACATGAAAACCTTAAGGATTTATCAGTGATCCACCTTACCTGTAAACGAGAAAGAGAATCCTTTCCCACCCACGCTGAAGCCAGGAGTTTCTCGGACACGGAAGGAAACGTACAAGGTGTTCCCAGTGGTGGTGAAAGGTTTGGGCAATCTCCTTCCATTTAATCTGTTTCGTGATATTAAGACTTATTTCTTTATTTTTCAACTAGTGCATACCAGAAAATATTTTAGGAAGAAATAGAGGGCAGTATAACAGCAAGTGCCTGACATTCGAACTCGCCAGTGAGTTGATCACAGGCTGTTCCGGCAATGAACTAGTGATATACATAAACAATGAATTTAAAAAATTTATGTTTATAAAGGCCAAATCCGCAGTTCAAATTGTCCGAACCCTAAAAAGATTGTAAAAAGAATCAGTTACAAATCAAAAGACTTAGAAAAATTAACCGTCAATTTAAAACAAAAGACAGCTGTTCCATATTTGACATAAGCTGATAAGCTGTTGTCAAATTGTCTGTGAGAATAAGAGTGTTGTATGCAATCGGATACACTACTGGTGAATCGGATTGCGACAGCGAATGAAATTGGTAATCACTGTTCTAATTTTGTCGAATACCCTAAATGAGAGACGTAGCAGAAGGAGTGGGCATATTATTAATGACGTATATTTCTTCGTATTTATCTCATCCTTAGATGAAGTTCAGTAATTGGACCAGTTCCCTGTTTTAACAATATGGGGCCAGTAGACTACTGATGAACCGCGGTAGCTCAGCTTGCTGCTGTTTCATTGGCTGAGACATTATCAGTGCAGCGGCGCTAAATTCAAGTGTGAACTGCTAGGGAGAGTACAATCGCTTGAAAATTCTCCTATCAGAAGCATTACTGTGCTATAATACTACCTGTGCTAGGAGAGTGCGTCTCGTTTAGGCAGTGAGGCAAGCCTTTCTTGGTTTGACATAGGTGAAGGATATGTAAACACGATGGGCGACGCAAACATGACAACCGCATAAGTCTGATTGAGACGGTTGTTCCGTTCTCTTGTGGGGAATTATTTCGAAAGTGGGAGATTTCCCTTTCCCGTGGCCGATACAGCAATGCTATCCAATCATACCTCAAAAGTATCCACCTGTTTGGTTTGAAGGAAATTAAATTCTATGTTTCTTACCTTGTTAATGCACGGCAGACATGTTTTCATTTTAAGGACAAATTTTAGGTCACGTGTGGATGAATCCGATACCGGTCATTACTGGTAGCTGTACACTATACGGTTATGTCAGTGAGGGATTCCCGAGAGTCTTAATCCATAAATAATATATGGTTCCAACCATAGAATTTTTTACCTGAATTTAATTGATTGGGAAGAAGCTACATCGTTTTCCAGGTTAGTATTTAATAGTCTTTCATCTAATATATACTTTACTTTAATGTTTTATTTTCCTTTAATACTACCGGTATCAATTCTGGTTTTTATCCCCAGATTAACGGAATGGTACATTGTCTTCACACTCGGCGTCAATCCGCCTGTCCGTCCGTCCGTCCATTTCTTTGTAAACGCACTATCTGTTGTAGCCAGATCTACGTAACTTATTCCACATACACACTTATTTGTTAATAACGACGGGCTCGCAGAGTTTGTAAATCATTTAATACCCCTGGTGTGTGGCGGTGTGACACAGAATGAGCGGCTAGAGTTTGTGTACATTTGCTAATTGGATTACTATATAAAAATACACAATATCTTGTTCCGTACATATTTCAACGGTTGACTTGTTAAGCGATAGATTTTGGCTGGTGTCGTGTCAGTTTTTAGTGGAGTCTAAAAGCCGTATCCACTCGCAACTGTCCTATGTATTTTCCCAGTTAATATGTACACTCTCTTTGTTGTAGTCTTGCATCATTTGGGGGAGGATTGTAATAGTACGATATTTAAAAGAGTTAAAGCTGATACCACATGTCTAAGCTGGTTTGCAAAGGACAAAAATATTAGTATGATTAAACGATATATCAATATTTAGCAAGAAATCAATAAATATTTACTTCAATGATCACTGCTTCGTCATAGTACTTTTGCTATTACAAATAAATTTATAAATGAAACTGATATATAATTATATTTCTACTTACAATACTAAATGACATACACATGCGATGTTTTAGTACTCTAGTACTGTTATATTCTGGCTGTGACATTCTTAAGTGAAGCCACTGCCTTGCCTTCTCACGGAAAAAATAGGTGAAATATTTGACGCATGGGTGAGGACCTAATACGTGTCGTATTCCAGTGGGTTATCTGCGCCTAGTATGCTGTGGTCATGCCTCGGTCAATGCCCACGCCTGCTGCTCTCTATACCAGTGCTGTGTAGTAAAGGCGAAGGTCTGTCCAGCGAACACCACCGCTTACTGGGGCGTGTACCTGTCACTGACAAAGGCTTAGGTAGGCCATATCGAACGCTGTGGTACATCAGCTGTAAATAGGTCGGCAGAGACAGATATTTCGCAACTGCTGGACGTTGGGGGGAAATGGCGGCACACGGAGCTACCAATAACGGTGCCAGGGAGCGGTAACAAAGGGGTGCTGTTAGAACACAGGTGTTGCTGAGAGAACTCAGGTGCGCGCTATGGCGACTGTACGGACAGCCCGCCTCACCCCCGGCTCATCCACCTTGCTGATCACCCTGGCTGTGGCTGTCGGCTATGGTGAGTGTGTACGCTTTAGGCTCAGGTAATAACAGTGAAGATGTAAAATTAGGTGTGCGGTAGCGATGGTGACAACTCTAACCACACCCTCACAACTACTAGTGAGAGACCAGAGTAAGACACCATTTGTTAAAAAAAAATATCCAGAAATAAGTGTCTATCTGAATACCAATTATTACAGAACTACAGCGTATATTCTAACCGGAAAGGAAGGTAACCCATTTACTTGCCATGATAATCAATAACAGAAAATGGAAAAAAAGATGAAAAGAAGCAGATGTGTATTTTTATTTATTTATGATATACAAGAAAGGATGCAGCATTGTGGATTATATGGTGATGGTATATTGTATGGGTGAAAGTGTTTGAAATACATATGCAATTTAAAATATTACACCCAATACCGGTATACCGTATTTGTTTGGGTTACATGTAGTGTTAAATGTTCAATTGTTCTCTAATTTCCTTTAATGGCGCTTGAGATATTGGCTAAAGAAAGCTTATGGCCCAGTTAGGTATTTTATTCTGTTAGCAATCTTCTCTCCAAAGGGGTATTTCTTTGTATTTATTTATTTATTGATTGGTGTTTTATGGCGTTAGACCAAACCTTAGCCTGACATTAGCAGGTCTTATTTCTGCCATAACACTAGTCTCTATATGAAGCAAGCAGGTCTATATAAAATGTACATGCAAGATGAAAGTTGACCTGAAAACTCGACATGTACTGTTGTCGTGGTTTCTATTCACCGAAGCCTTGAAAACCAGATCCCCAGCAGCACTAAGATCAATACGGCCTGAACGAGAGATCTAGTTACGAGTTTACTTAGGTAAACATTAACAAAGTACAAGGCTTGTTTTTCACTCGGAGTATGTAGTATACACAGACCTAGTGGATGACAAAGGAATCAAGGGAATGCAGACGTGCTCAACGGTATACATGGGATCATCAAATAACACTGGGCAGACTGTTTGATTAGAAATGTGGTTCCGGTTTATGCATTTAAAATATAAACACCTGAAAGGATTAAGCCCAGCGCACACGGAAAACATTTGTTGTCAAAATCGAGATTTCTTGATCCAAACATTAAAAAATCCTCGAAATTTACTCGTGTGCGGGTAAACACAACAAGATTTCATGAGTCTGGAACTTGATCCAAAGATTCAGCTTGTTTAAATTTGGGCAACAAAAAATCCAGAAACAAATGAGCTGGTCACAAAATTTTGCTCGTCTGCGAGCAGTATGGATTTTGTGAGGTCGTTGTCGTCTGCTTCAACCAATTAGAATCTATGGAAATGTCATATGAGTACATACAACATGGAAGTTGTAAGAACTTTTTATTGTCACGTGACCGTGAACGTATCATGTAACCGTCTTTCGCCGCTGAGATCTTCAAAAATGGACAACACACGTTGCTCATGTTCGGGTAACTGATATTCCGAATCAGTTGACACCAGGATCTGAAAACCCGATTTTGCAAATGCTGTCCGTGTGCTCTTGACTTTATTAAGTTAGAATTTAGAACCTGTTCCTTAAATTAAGCAAAACTGCAAATGATACCCTTATTGCATGAGTACGTCACGTGACTGATGTACATTGACATAATATACACCCTCTCCCTTCTCAGCCCCTCACCCTACTGCTGCCCAACTCCTTCTTGGGCTTTGGTGACAGGCAATAATGAGTGATTGATACTGCTGGTGTGACCCTGGCCTTTCATTATTTAAGACCCCTGCCCTTCTACCAAAATAATATACGGCTGTATTTCACGTGTGGGAATATTTGGAACATTAGTTGCTCCAGGCGCTTAGGTCCTAGAAAATTATGGAAGGGGATATCCGCCAAAACTGTATGTACCGGTATGTAACTTTAAACGTTGCAAGTTCTACACTGCTATGTAAGTCTGCAGCTTCTGCTATGTGTCTACCGACATTCGGCTAAGTGGCTACCGAAATGTGGGTATGGTATGTAATCTGAACATTGCAAATTGTGATGCCAAAGATTTGGCATTCTAACGAGAAAGCTTGTAAGAATGTTGGAATTTCAAGGGGGGAATTAGCGCCCCCCTGGTGTCATAACGGTGCATCACCACAGATGAGCGCTCGAGCTGCCCTCATCTGTGGCAATGACCCGTTATGACAACAAGGCGCTTGTCAATGGTAAATTGAAATAACAACCGCTCCAGAGTCAGGAATTACGACTTTTCGTTTCAGCTGATTTCCCATGTTCGGACGTAGTTGTGTGCTCTTTTGTTTCTTACTTCATAAGAAATATTTTCTTTTGGTGAAAGGTAGGCTTTATGGTTTAAAATTTTATTGCCCTGAGACTATTTTTGGTATGTATTCTTGTGTTGGCTGTTGGCTACTGATGGAGTACTACTAACAGTTCGTGTTTAGAATATTTACGGTAAACATTGCCTGATTTTTCAGGGGTAACTAACCCATTTTATTTGTAGCGCCGGAACTAGTATCGCCGTGTCGGAACTGGCTTCGCTGTAAGCGTTCGGATTATGCACATTTTACAAACATCTTACTCCACATAGTAGACACAGATTTGGTATATTTGTCCTGTACAAATTTCACATCGGCTGAGGTATAAAAATAACATTCTGTATCCACCCTGGCTACGCTGAAATGATTTAAGATAAGTGAGCGCACCGGAACTGGCGACGTTACAGTAGTAACTCATCCATGGTTGATGTCTTATTATCTTAACAACCACAACGACAACTGAAGAGTTTGCCGTAAAGTGGACTGTACTTCCAGGAATGGGAGCGATTATTATTTTTTCGTCTAGTTGATTACAGCGGCCCCTGTTGTCATAATGGCGTATCGACGTGTATGTGGCTAACAGCGTTACTGGCACATGCGTCTCACCCATAACCAGAACTGCAATGGTGGAAACAAATGCACGCCATCGAAAGAAAAAACCTGCGGCATCACAATTTACTATGTTCAGATTACATACCTTACCCACATTTCGGTAGCCACTTAGCCGAATGTCGGTAGACACATAGCAGAAGCTGCAGACTTACATGCCAGTGTAGAACTTACAGCGTTCAAAGTTAAACGCATACAGTTTTGGTGGATATCCCCTTCCATAGAAAACTGCATGATCGTCGTAGTAATAAGTGAAATAATCCTCAGTACACCCTTAAATCCCAGTGAAACAATCAAGAAAGACAAGCTAAGACACGGACTGAAGCATTCCTCAAGTCTATTTTATATTGTATATGTCATTATTGTTTCTCTGATCGTCTATTGCAGGGCAAACTAATCCCATGGTGAGATCATGAGCTTACAGTTTTCATGCAAGTTTGGAACCAATTTCTGATATGGACAGGACCCAAAGTCGGTGGTTCACGCCGATCACTCCCATTTCTTTCATTCATTAACCCGACCGCCGTCATATTAATGAAAGAACTTGAACATTGCGTTAAATAACAATGAAGTACATAAATTAACTTTCTGATATGATGGTTTCACAGGTATCGCCATAGAGAACTGTGACATGGACATCAGAAACCAGACTTCCGGCCTGGTTTCCTCCCCTAGCTACGGGGAAAGCTACTCATGGCTGCGCTCATTCCAATGCTTCTGGAGAGTAACAGTCAAAGATGACCACAGGATCAAAGTTGTCTTTCACAGTCCTTTTGATATTAACGACCTTGGATACGACTATCTATATATTTACGACGGGCCTGGAACGCAAAGAGAGTTATACAAGTAAGTGCATATTATTTTACATTTATTTTGACTAAATTTCATTAGAAGATATATTCACTTGAATACAGCACATAAACGGAAATCCCATGGCATTTCTGCCAAAAAATATACCCCGACAGATTAGATTTATTTCTGAGTCCCGCAACAATGTGATACACCGTCTCCTTAAGGCACTATTTATATTCTACAAGATTAGAACTGGAAGATATAAGTCACAAAATACAAAATTGCAAAAGAAAATTAATTTTGTTTATTCGATTCGAATAATGAAACTTGGATACAAATTAATTCTGTATATAGTATAGGAGGAATATATAAACTATTGCATGGCCTTAAATAAGCCAGGGTAACTAAACTTCGGCAGGATGTTCTTCAGAAGAAAATCAGTCAACCTATACACAGGAAATGAGATATAATACCCCGATTGGCTAAATTACAATAGGCTGAAGTAATTGTTCCTTAATTTTTGTGCAGTTCTAGCCCTAACATGATTTGCCATTATCTGTTCAAAATGGTGTTTACAAGATAAAGTTACAGAATTTACCCAAAATTTTTGTCTAAAACGCAAGTCACAGATGTCAGCAACAGATGGCAGTGTCATATTCATGTGTTCCGTCAATCCTCCCTTGTACACTGACTATGTTAATGTAGTGTAAAATAGTGTCCAAGTTGTGAAAAATTTATGATTGTACTGGATGTAATTTTCGTTATATTTAGTACACGAAATAATACATGTTAGAAACCTGGGTTTCCTGAATGTCAGGTACTTGTCATGATGCTCTCATTTGTCTCTTCCTGTCCACTGTCATTAAAATATTAAAATATTCTTAGGTAGGCATTTTTTATGAAATAAATAAATAAATCTAATATCATCAACCAGGTTAAATGGAAGGCGTTTACCCGAACCTTTCACCACTACTGGGAACTCCTTGTACGTTTTCTTTCGTGTCCAGCAAACCCCTGGCTTCAGTGCAGGTGGTAAAGGATTCTCTTTCTCATTTACAGGTAAGGCAGCTCAGGTGTAAATCCTCCAAATTTCCGGTAGAAACAAAGCACACCTTGATATCTCAGATATTTCATGGAATCTAATCATACTCTGTTATCACCGATATTCAGTGATCTCAATGAGATTCCGTGTAAAGAAAGGACACCCCGATATCTCGGATATCCGTGGAATCTACCACACTCTGATCTCACAGATTTTGCAGAAAGAAAGCACACCATGATATCACTAAAATTCAGCATAGAATCCTAGCACATCCTGATATCGCTGAAAGTCCGTGAAATCAAAGACTTCAATATCACATACAAACCATATGAAACTTCTAAATCTCTTTAATTTCCATGAAATTTAAGCACAGCCTGATATGACTGACATTTCGTGAGAATTAAACACACCCTTACATCATTCCGATGCGTCATTTCGAAGCATTCCTTTATATCAGATTCTGTGTAATCTAAGCACAAACTGATATCAAGGAGATTTCGTGTAATCTAAGCACACTCTAATATTCCTGCGATTCTGTGGGACACATGATATCACCAAGATTCCCTTGAGTCCAAGCATACCTGGATATCACTGAGATTCCATGAACACCCCCTGACACCACAGAGATTCCGTAATATCTAGGCGCGCTCTGACATTACTAAGAGAGTAGTACTTAAAGGAGAAGAAAATTTAAAAACATCACACTATAGGCTGAAAAGAGCACATTTTTTATATCTGGTGGTGCCTGTTGCATAATTTTGCGAGTTTTCTCGCCATACACGTAAAGCCTGAAAACGGCAAAGCTGGCATAAATTGTCCATCGTGTCCTCCATTTGTAACACCCTGTAATTTATGCTGGGGGTGTGTTGCCTCTCAGCCAGTGAGTCGTTAAAACTGCCGGCTTGTTCGTGTAAAGTCGGAACCTACATCCAACATTCCGGTTCCTGATGGTCAAACGGAAAACGAAATGTACTGTTCGCTACCTTCTGGGAAGAAGAGTTCTACCGGAAATGTACAAACTGCACTTCGGCGGTTTCCGCCGGCAATTCTCCTCCTAACATAGAAGACTTCAGGACTAGTTCTTTGGCAAAATGGAGTCGGCCACAGCGGATGTTGGCGCTGAATTTATTTATAATTTATCAACTTGCGGTACATATTGGAATTTTTTTATGGCATGCACCTGCGAGGAAATGCATACTCAGTGGTATTTGATTGGTTTTTAAATTTTCTTCTCCTTTAACATACAAAACACATAAGCATCTAAGACTGCTATGTCAGCAATGATAATGCTTTTCGAGAAATGCCTTTTATTCCAGTAATATAAAAAAATTTTGTAGTAAAATTGATAGAAAATTTGTTTCTCCCAAAACTAGTTGAAGTTGGAATAACTGTTCACTGTTAAGTAGTCAAATATATTGGTTCAAACAGCTTTTACACATATACACATTTTGCTTTTTCGATTTTGGCTAGAATACACAGGCCACGCAGAGATGCTACCGGAAGTAATGGAGGGCTTGATAACCAACCCTGGCTATCCTGCAAAATACCTACCAAATGAGGATATGGCCTGGGGCATATTGGTTCCTCAGGGACTGGACATACAGCTAAAATTCTCTAACTGGGGCCTGGTGAACGGGGATCATCTCTCTATCTATAAAGGAGACTCTGCAAATGACTCTAGTCTTGTTTGGAGGTATGTATTACTGGTGCTATACATATATAAAGGCGATTCTGGCATTGAGTTTAGTCTTATGCGGAGGTATATCATACTGGAATTCTCCATAAGTGAAAGGAACTCTTCCAGTGTGTCCAGCTTCGTATATATGTGTATGTCCTGATATGCGTCCTATGAGAACTTTCAGTCTATGAGAACGTTTGGTTTATGAGAACGCTCAGTTTATGAGAACGATCAACTTATCACAGGTGTCAGCGTATGAGGAACGGTCATGCAGCCGATGGAAATGGTCACTGTATGAGAGCGACCATCCCATGAGAACGATCGGTCCATGAGAGTGTTCAGGCTATGATATCGTTTGCCGTTTGAAAACGGTCAGCCTATGAGAAAGACCATCGTGAAACCTAAAAACTGAGATAAACTCCATGTTAAGGTTTTACCCAAAGCCGAAGTTGTATTCTTAACGCGACAAGTATTTGTGTCACAAGCAATATTCTCAGCCTGTCTGCTGTATTTGTCAATTTATGAGCTTTTTCACCCTCAGCGATACACGTAAGTAGCAAGACCGAACTATACTCATTGATTTGATTTATTTATTTGATTGGTGTTTTACGCCGTACTCAAGAATATTTCACTTATACGATGGCGGCCAGCATTATGGTGGGTGGAAACTGGATACAGTCTGGGGGAAACCCACGACCATCCGCAGGCTGCTGGCAAACCTTCCCACGTACGGCCGGAGAGGAAGCCAGCATGAGCTGGACTTGAACTCACAGCGACCGCATTGGTGAGAGACTCCTGGGTCATTACACTGTGCTAGCGCGCTAACCAACTGAGCCACGCAGGCCCCTATACTCATTGAAAACAGTTGCCTGTTCTTATATGTCTTTCATGTTTAGTCAGTCTTGTGTTCTTTCGTGATTTCAGATTGACCAGAAAGAGTCAGGATCACAGATATTCTCCGCCTTCAGAAACCACGGTTCCCAATATTTTCATCACAGGACACAAAGCGTATATAACCCTGGAGACTTTCCACAATGGCCGAGTTGCCATTCATTACAGAGGTGAGGAGCCCTGTAGTCATGGGAGTGAATACTGCTCTTAGCTGTTAGTTCCATCTTATATGGAAGAATGACGCTGTGTTGGTAAGTAATAGTCTCACCATGTCCATGGTTTTAACCGTCTTTTATGGTCGTTATATAGATTTTTAGAAAGCTATACATAGAAAACTCTGAAATAAATTGTAAGATAGAGAATGCTACGTGTGAAGAACAATGACTTGTCTAACTGTGAGATGTGTATTACCTGTAGGTGTGCAAACGTCAGTGTGCCCCTCCATTCAGCGGCCAGATCATGGAAGCATTCAGTATTCCTCATCAGGCTCTGCTAACTCACAGGTGACCTTTAGCTGTGATGCCGGATACAAGCTTCTGGGACCCAAGACTCTAATGTGTGTACCTGACGAGATCTCTCATACTACGCCGTATTGGGACGGGGAGATACCCGTATGCAAGGGTAAGCAGTCAATGGAAAGGCTTACGCAAGAATAGTTGCTTGCTTGGATATAACACATAACTGGCAATTCGACTGGATATGGAACATTTTATGGTGAACCTTTCAGGGCAGATCGGTTTGGCGATAGGTTGCGAGACACCGATAGTTCAAATTTCCCATGATTCACCTGATTTAGATGAATACAAAGTCATCTTCAGCCAAGTTAAACAAAGAGAAAGTAAGAAGACCATGCAGGAATTATAAAATACAGTACATATTGGTAAGTTCATTCAGCGGTTACACCAGGCAGGTCACAAGTGGATGGTCTTGTCATCACCACCATGTACCACCTATATGTTTCTGTGTTGGGAGAGTAGACGCTTTTGATGAAGCTTCAAACTGGTTTGAATTACTGAGTCTTTAACCCTCAGCGATAGTGTGAAAATATAAAATAGTACATTTATTTTGATACAAAAACATTGTTGCAGTAAGATTTTCTTCTGTAGTAGATTGTTGGGTATAGTCTGATGAACATTCGTTCAGTCATTCATTTTCTCATTTTACCATTACTCTGTGTATTTGCTGATTCCTGCTGGTGTATAACTGATTTACTGTTATATTTAAACACGATATTTTGACTTTTAGCGGCCACCGACTGTAGTTATAACATCAAAATCGAGGCTGGCTCAGGGGCTGTGAGCTCTCCCGGCTACCCAAACTCTTACCAGGCAGACACAGACTGTAGCTGGTATATCTCTACTGACCCCAATTACCAGATAGAATTGACCTTCTCAATGCCGTTTGGATTAGCGTATAACCAGAGCATCCTTTACCTTTACGACGGCGGCAGTGAAAAGGCGACCAGACTCGCCAGGTATTTGCGTGCATATTCATGTATTAATCGAGAGATTCGCAAGGATTTGTATGGTATATTGCCAATATAACGTTAAGCCAGAGTCATACATTTTTTATTAATCTAGAGCAGTTCATCGTTCATTTATTAAAACGCATTTTTGTTCTTGAGAAACATGTGCTCGAATGTAACATCAGACGTACTAAATCTAATGCACAGATTGTGATCTATAGCTGAACGTCATCTGGCATTATATGAGACAATGTCATTTATGACTCTTTTTTTATTGATTTGTTGGGGTGTTTATTCAATACAAAGGAATATTTCAGTAGATGATCGCAGTTAGGTTAATGAGTTCCGGCAACCGCCTTTCGCCAGATACCTGACACAATTCCTGACTTAAAGCTGCAAAGCTCAACCGGCAGTAGTTGGGTTTAAACCCACGATGTTACGGATCAACGGACTTTCACCTATAGCGAAACCAATGCTTTAAGTGTATTGGGGTTGTTGACATTGTCTTTTCGTTATGATACCTTTTTATCATGACATCCTCTGTATGTTTAGCCTGACCGGAGAGCTCCGACCGGTTGTGCCCGTATCTCCATCCAATCAGTTGTTACTCCACTTCCGGGCTAATGGATCATCCTCAGGTTCAGGCTTTTCCTTCACTTATAGCGGTAAGTGATTTTTTCTACCAATCCATCCAGCATCCCCTCACTGTAATATAGCGCAAGTGATTTCTTCTACTGGTTTGTCCCAGAATCCGCTCACTTGTGGCAGTACTTTATTTACCCTAGGAATCTATCCAACCATTCGCTAATAAAAATAAGTGGTAGGCGATTTCTTCTATTAGCCTTTCAGAGCTTCTGTGAAATGATTTGAACTATTATTCTTAATCTCTAAATGGAAAGGGGTGATTTCCAAATGGAGAAATTTGCTTACAGGTTTTGCATACATGTATTTTCTTTATTACTGTAGTCATTTTGTTCTAGTCCAATCTTTACGCAGACGTGTAGTACCACTGATGACATTCTGACACTGTGATTGAAGCCATAATGGCGTTGTTGTTGTTTGCAGTAATGGCGTCCCAGTTAGCCAGGTGTGGTCAGAGGTTCTCAGGGAGTCTATCTGGTACGATCACCAGCCCTGGTCATCCCGGCCCTCTAAGGAGAGGGGTCAGGTGTCACTGGTCAGTGACTGTGCCCGAGGGTTACATCATACAGTTACTGCCCACAACTCTCAACTATACCCAGGATAACACACCGTTACGCGTGTGGTACGATCCCTTACACCCTGCCTACCTATACCGGTTTTGGTAAGTCACTGTCAGCAGTAAACTTTTTTGAAAAATATTTTGTGTTGTGTTTCACTTAAGAAATTCACGCTCTGTGTATAGGGATGGTCTGTTGAGAATTACCCAATACCCTTCACCGGGATATTGGATAAACCATCTGACTTAGAGTTGTGTTCATATGTCCATTATTTTTCCGCACGTCAAGAATTCTCACATGACTTTGTACAAAGAGAAATACGGAGTACTGGTTGTGTACAAAACTTATCAGGGATGTGCAGGATGTTTGCATATACATCTTGTTATCGATTCATAGTATTTAGTAGATGAAATAGATGTTAAAATCAAATAATTTATAAATGATTGTACAGGCATGTATTAAATTCAACCAGTTAACGTGTAAAATTGTCATGGTATACCTTGATTATGCCTTTTCCATTTCCTCACCCTCCTGTAAGTGTCATTGGTACACACACCTTGATTATGCCTTTTCCATTTCCTCACCCTCCTGTATGTGTAATTGGTACACCTTGATTATGCCTTTTCCATTTCCTCACCCTCCTGTATGTGTAATTGGTACACCTTGATTATGCCTTTTCCATTTCCTCACCCTCCTGTAAGTGTCATTGGTACACACACCTTGATTATGCCTTTTTCATTTCCTCACCCTCCTGTATGTGTAATTGGTACACCTTGATTATGCCTTTTCCATTTCCTCACCCTCCTGTAAGTGTCATTGGTACACACACCTTGATTATGCCTTTTCCATTTCCTCACCCTCCTGTATGTGTAATTGGTACACCTTGATTATGCCTTTTCCATTTCCTCACCCTCCTTTAAGTGTCATTGGTACACACACCTTGATTATGCCTTTTCCATTTCCTCACCCTCCTGTAAGTGTCATTGGTACACACACCTTGATTATGCGTTTTCCATTTCCTCACCCTCCTGTAAGTGTCATTGGTACACACACCTTGATTATGCCTTTTTCATGCTCCTCACCCTCCTGTATGTGTAATTGGTACACCTTGATTATGCCTTTTCCATTTCCTCACCCTCCTGTAAGTGTCATTGGTACACACACCTTGATTATGCTTTTTCCATTTCCTCACACTCCTGTAAGTGTCATTGGTACACACACCTTGATTATGCCTTTTTCATGTTCCTCACCCTCCTGTATGTGTAATTGGTACACCTGGATTATGCCTTTTCCATTTCCTCACCCTGCTGTAAGTGTCATTGGTAAACACACCTTGATTATGCCTTTTTCATGTTCCTCACCCTCCTGTAAGTGTCATTGGTACACACACCTTGATTATGCGTTTTTCATTTCCCCACCCTCATGTAAGTGTCATTGGTAGACACACTTTGATTATGCCTTTTCCATTTCCTCACCCTCCTGTAAGTGTCATTGGTACACACACCTTGATTATGCCTTTTCCATTTCCTCACCCTCCTGTAAGTGTCATTGGTACACACACCTTGATTATGCCTTTTCCATTTCCTCACCCTCCTGTAAGTGTCATTGGTACACACACCTTGATTATGCCTTTTCCATTTCCTCACCCTCCTTTAAGTGTCATTGGTACACACACCTTGATTATGCCTTTTCCATTTCCTCACCCTCCTGTAAGTGTCATTGGTACACACACCTTGATTATGCCTTTTTCATTTCCTCACCCTCCTGTAAGTGTCATTGGTACACACACCTTGATTATGCCTTTTCCATTTCCTCACCCTCCTGTAAGTGTCATTGGTAGACACACCTTGATTATGCCTTTTCCATTTCCTCACCCTCCTGTAAGTGTCATTGGTACACACACCTTGATTATGCCTTTTCCATTTCCTCACCCTCCTGTAAGTGTCATTGGTACACACACCTTGATTATGCCTTTTCCATTCCCTCACCCTCCTGTAAGTGTCATTGGTACACACACCTTGATTATGCCTTTTTCATGTTCCTCACCCTCCTGTAAATGTCATTGGTACACACACCTTGATTATGCCTTTTTCATGTTCCTCACCCTCCTGTATGTGTAATTGGTACACCTTGATTATGCCTTTTCCATTTCCTCACCCTCCTGTAAGTGTCATTGGTACACACACCTTGATTATGCCTTTTTCATTTCCCCACCCTCATGTAAGTGTCATTGGTAGACACACTTTGATTATGCCTTTTCCATTTCCTCACCCTCCTGTAAGTGTCATTGGTACACACACCTTGATTATGCCTTTTCCATTTCCTCACCCTCCTGTAAGTGTCATTGGTACACACACCTTGATTATGCCTTTTCCATTTCCTCACCCTCCTGTAAGTGTCATTGGTACACACACCTTGATTATGCGTTTTCCATTTCCTCACACTCCTGTAAGTGTCATTGGTACACACACCTTGATTATGCCTTTTCCATTTCCTCACCCTCCTGTAAGTGTCATTGGTAGACACACCTTGATTATGCCTTTTCCATTTCCTCACCCTCCTGTAAGTGTCATTGGTACACACACCTTGATTATGCCTTTTCCATTTCCTCACCCTCCTGTAAGTGTCATTGGTAGACACACCTTGATTATGCCTTTTCCATTCCCTCACCCTCCTGTAAGTGTCATTGGTACACACACCTTGATTATGCCTTTTTCATGTTCCTCACCCTCCTGTAAATGTCATTGGTAGATACACCTTGATTATGCCTTTTTCATGTTCCTCACCCTCCTGTATGTGTAATTGGTACACCTTGATTATGCCTTTTCCATTTCCTCACCCTCCTGTAAGTGTCATTGGTACACACACCTTGATTATGCCTTTTTCATGTTCCTCACCCTCCTGTAAGTGTCATTGGTAGATACACCTTGATTATGCCTTTTTCATTTCCTCACCCTCCTGTATGTGTAATTGGTACACCTTGATTATGCCTTTTCCATTTCCTCACCCTCCTGTAAGTGTCATTGGTACACCTTGATTATGCCTTTTCCATTTCCTCACCTTCCTGTAAGTGTCATTGGTACACACACCTTGATTATGCCTTTTCCATTTCCTCACCCTCCTGTAAGTGTCATTGGTACACACACCTTGATTATGCCTTTTTCATGTTCCTCACCCTCCTGTAAGTGTCATTGGTACACACACCTTGATTATGCCTTTTCCATTTCCTCACCCTCCTGTAAGTGGCATTGGCACACACACACCTTCATTATGCTTTTTCCATTTCCTCGTTATTCTCTAAGTGTCACTGGTACACCTCCATTATGCCTTTTTCATGTTCCCACCGATCTGTAAGTGTCATTGGTATTTTCTTACCCATTTTCTCACTGTCTCATTAATACACCTCCATATGCCTTTTTCATTTTCCCACCGATCTGTAAGTGTCATTGGTATTTTCTCACCCATTTTCTCACTGTCTCATTAATACACCTCCATATGCCTTTTCCATTTTCCCACCGATCTGTAAGTGTCACTGGTACACCTCCCTTTTGCCTTTGCTATTTTCTCACCCATTTTCTCACTGTCTCATTAATACAGCTCCATTATGCCTTTTCCATTTTCCCACCGATCTGTAAGTGTCATTGGTATACCTCCCTTTTGCCTTTGCTATATTCTCACCCATTTTCTCACTGTCTCATTAATACAGCTCCATTATGCCTTTTCCATTTTCCCACCGATCTGTAAGTGTCATTGGTATACCTCCCTTTTGCCTTTGCTATATTCTCACCCATTTTCTCACTGTCTCATTAATACAGCTCCATTATGCCTTTTCCATTTTTGCACCGTCCTGAAAGAATCATATTTCACCGGTTATTTGACCGGTATGCTATTTACTTGTCAGTGTTCTTGTTTATCGAGCTGCTCAACGGAACGTTGGTTGAATTTGCCAAGCTACTGTCTTTGCTGCTCTGGTTTTACTCTCGGTGTTGTCTTTAATATATATTGGTACACCTCCATTATTCCTTTACCATTTCCTCACCACCCCCACAACTCCATTATTCCTTTTCCATTTCCTTGATGCCCCCAAACACCTCTGTTATTCCTATTTCATTTCTTCACCATCCTACAAACACCGTAATTCCTTTCCTATTTCCTCACTATCCTGCAGCTGTAAGTTTTATTGATACCATACCCCTTTTCCATTTTCTGGCCGCCTTGTAAGTTTCTTTAGGCTATAAATGAGAATAGATTTTAACTTTTTAATGGCGCCGGTTCGGATTTAGGTGAGGGGCTTTGCTAGTCCTATCTGTTCATGGAGTCGTTGGATCCCTGGAAGCTTCCACCTACAAAAATAACCATCGGCTCAAGTCAATACATTTTAGCCAATAATATATCATATATCAAAGATATGAAGAAAGTATTGTCTCAAAAAACCAGTTCTCTATCGCCTCTAGTTATTTTTGTTTTTGTTTAACACCATGTTAAGCAAATTTCACTCATACGAAGGCGACCGATGGAATAAACATGAATACCTGGGTAAAACAAGAGTACATGTAGGAAAGGAAATCCGAGTACCGGGAGTAAACCACCAACCTTTGGCAAGTTATACAGATGACCTGTCCCTTTGACAGGTTGCCTCAAATTCGTCGTATATGTTTTCGTCAAACTTTGTGCAACCCTCGTAAAGATAATACCTTGTGTTCAATTTTCTACTGACAAGAGGATATTCGTTATATGTGTCTGAAGATCCTACTTCCCCGGATTTATGAAGTGCGTGTTGATCCTCACCATGGGATAACGGGCTTTTCTCTGTACCACTATCTCTTTCCCCAATCCTAAACCTTCCTAATGATTCTCCACCAAACTGCAGACTGCTCTCCGAATAAATACTGGTGGAAAGCAAATCGTCTGCGGCGACTTACATTTAATTGCCACCCTTAATGTCACCAAGGCGGTGAGTAATATATAGGCAGTGAGATTTAAAAATTCGCTATCCGAGAATGGTGCTTAATCCCACGTCTCGTGTGAAAGGCGCAGTAATACAAAAGCCCCTTTCACCACTCGGCCACGACGTGCCCTGTGCCCTATCGCAGCAGTCACTGTAAAACACCGCTTTATTCTACAGGAAGCAGTTTGTTTCTTTTGCCAACCAGATGCGAATTGAACTGGATACCTCAGATCTGACTTCTGATCAACCTGCGTTTGAACTCTCATATGTAGGTAGGTGACTACACATATCAGTGCTGCTGAAATCAGTTATCATTTTGTCCTATTCACGCTTGAAATTGAAGTTTGCCGTGTACTTTGTTGAGTGATCTTTATGTAAACACAAAACGCAACCTAATCTAAATATATATTTGTCAAGGTGTATTTTGAGGGCATATCTACAAATTATTATCATATTTGTTTCTTCGGGATTTAAATCGAGTGAATGGGGTGTCTGTTGAGCAGTATGCTTTTCTAAAAATATATTCCCACTTAAGGATACCACTTTGATTACAGTCATATTAAAAAAATACCATGATTTTACGATGTATGCTTCTTTCATATTAGCAATAGCCACACAGGTTGTAATGGCGGACGCTACGGAGGGAATTCTTCAGACTCCAAACTACCCAGAAGGCTCAATTCGTAACACAGACCTATGGTGGAATCTAACCGCTCCCGTGGGACACCGATTTACATTTCAGCTGTTTGACCAGTATACTATTGACACGTCAGTGCTCTCGTTTTTCGAGTTGCTCAACGGAACTCTGGTGGAATTTGCCAAGTGAGTTTTAATGATATAAACAGATATAAACATTTGTGATAGTAATTGTGTATTTACTTCTGTATAAATTATCTGTGCAAGAGCACGTGTTTATGAAACTAGACCCAAATTTGTGAACTGGAGTAAATTCGGATTTTTGAAATGAAATGAAATTACTATCATTCAAAAACATAATTTTGTGTCAAATCATTTGATTAGGAAAGAGTCTAAATTTTTTTATGCCTTCCTTAATATATTTTGTTTATTTTGTTTACAGCATTACAAGAAGGCGGAATCAAAATAAAGAAATTAACGTTGATTCATCAACCGGTTTAGTGTACATAAAGATGATTACTAAGGATGGACCCAAGGCGAAGATAAGGTTCAAAGGTATGTATTACTTTTCACTTTCAAAATGTTGAAAACATGTGGTTGTCATTTGGTAGATAGATATCCTTTACACATGGAAACGCGACCAGCTTGGGCGCGGAAAGCAAACAGATAAGTTTCACAGAAGCGTGGCCGACTGCTAGCAAACGGGCAAACTTTAAGTATAAAGTTTCTTTGCAAACATTAAACAAGTATTGTCATATGTAAAAGCATGGTAGTCTGTATTCTTGCAGACAGATGGTAGGCAGATAAACTTTGCACACAGAAACATTGCCACCTGTTGGGAAACAAATAAACCATACCCGCAGATAAAAACGGAACCAATTGCTGGTAAGCAAGTGAACTTTACAGACAGAAACATAGGCGTCCGATGGTAAACAGATAAACTTTGCACACAGAAACCTTGCCACCTGTTGGGAAACAATAAACTTTACCCTCAAATAAAAACGGAACCGATTGCTGATAAGCAACTGAACTTTGCCGACAGAAACATAGACGTCTAATGGTAAACAGATAAACTTCACATATTCAAAGCTGTAACGTCACCATCTTCTTGCTAGCAGATGGTACACACTTGTATACAAATGAACGTGGCTGTGGGCCGTGAAACAGTTTCATTTTTAATCAACAAGGAAGCTCAGCTACAATGAAGATTGATTCCACATTTGGATCTCAGGTTTGTCATGCAGATCGTAGATTAATTGGTTAACACCCGGTCCTGGCCTGTTTCATTTATCCATAAATATTGTTCACTAAAAATGTAAAAACAATTTAAAAAATCAAAGCATAGTTAACGGGATACAGAATCGATTCTGACTGGCTGGTGTGAGAGATTTTCAGGCAATTTACAGGCTATGCCTTGCCTAAGCTGAATTTTACGTGTGGTACATTTATTCTAACGTGACCATGTATGCAGGACCCAGGAAACCCCATCTCCACTGCCAGTCAGTCAGCGTCGATTTTGTAATCGGTATTTGTAGGCTAACGATTAATGACCAGGAGCGTCCACTAGGGTTGACAATTGGTGTATCACCTAACAATAAGCAATGCGTAGGGGAATTTATCACATGATTAATAGGATTTAATTTAAAGTAAGGTAATTGATATTATATGTTGTTCATTTTCAGCTAAGTGACCCAGTGAGAAAATCCGTATATGAGTATTCATAAAATATTCATAAAATAGGCAACAGAAGCTCATTCATCCAAGACATTGGGTCACATATGCATGCTCATCTCAGCATCTGGTGTCTATGCTATACGAATGTCTGTTTCGATGTGTGTATTCTGACCGATTTAACCAAACCTCTGCCTCTCTGAATAGAAAGAGACGTTCTCTGCCTTCTCTTATTTTCTTATTCTTTCTCTCATTATGTCTTCTTGTTACCATGTTCTCCAGCATTTCCCTCCTCCCAGTGTCCACCGTTGTTTCTGGACGGAGTTACAGTTGAGACTTCTGGTTATAACCCTGGAGACATTGCAAACATATCGTGTGACTCAGGACAAACACTGTCAGGTCCATCACAGCTGACATGTGGGGTGACAACAAACAGTCAGAACCAGTCTATCCCTGCATGGGACATTAGAGAGGCGTCGTGTTCAAGTAAGGACTTAGCTATATGCTATACCCTGTGGATCAACCAAAACGACAAATAAACGTTTAATACTTAACTTGTATAGTCTCGTGGTGCTTTCCTGAACGTTTTGAACAATTTAATTGCCGATGGACAAAGTTAATTGTTCCTGTATAAAGGGAAAAATTGACCGACTTCATCATAATTTTTGCAAATAACCAATCAACTTACAACACGTAAAAGTATTTAAAACTTTAAGCCAAAGCTGACTGATTCGACTAATGGTTTCTTTTACTTAATTCAGAGATTGTTTTATTTGGGCTTATATAACGCCATGTGGTCATGTAAATCTACAAATGTATCACGGCGTGAAAGAACAATCAAATAAATAAACTAATTCATTAAATCATTCACTGAAAGTTTTTTCTCTTGTCCGTAGATATAAAGTGGCATGTACATGCGGATATCGTTAATCATTCTTTACAGCGGATTACTGTTCACAAATGATTCAGCCGATCAACTCTACCTTCGGCTATGTAGAGAGTGCTGGGTACCCCGCTATGGCCAGATTTGGACTCATCTGTCAGGTGACCATCAATGCACCAGAAGGTCATGTGATCGCCGTTCGTTTTGTGGGTAATAGTCTGCCGTACGGTACACCAGTGAGAATCTACGACGGCCAGGAGAACGTCTTGCAGTAAGAGTGTTACAATTCTGATTTTTAAATTAACAGATTGTTGGTATTCATTGCAGGTTAAGAGACATTAAAGATGTACCTTAATGCTTACAGACCATCTTTCATATATAAAGCTTCCTTTGACCATTTGTTCTGAATAAGTCTAATCTAAATATTTTGTGACAATACATGCAGCGTTGAGACTCTTGAGGAAACACGTTCTATCTGCAAGAACCCAAAATCAACAAAAGTAGGGAAGAAACGTCACAATTATAATACACTGAGCCGAAGAAACATAGCAGTATAACTTAAAACGAAATACAGCATAGATTCAGAACTGGGATGTATCTTTTGAATGTTTGTAGCAGCCAACTGTACAAAAATCCTAGTCAGGCGAACTATGAGCTGTGAAATGTCAACATCACTTTCACCACCCTGTTTGTCAGTCTGGTTCAATGATGGATTCTGTGTTATACTCTTTACAGCGCACGCGTCGCTCTGTACCTTTCGCTTTACATCACTGCCACCAACAGACAAACTTGACCTTTGGAGCCTGTAATACACACCGTCGTCACTCGTCTCCTTCCGCGGAACTATTTAATCAGCATTCATCAATAAAATTGTTTCAGGTTTTGGATAGAATAATGTTGTACAGACTCTAGATAAAGAGAATACATATATATAAAGTATTTTTAGAGACAAAGGTTGAGAAGTATTGTTTGTGCTTTCTGACATCACTTCCTGCCTATTCACGGTAACACCAGTGATGTCAGCTTTGTTCAAGATTTCTGAACAAAATTTGCTATTGGTGGAAGTGATGTAAAGCGAAAGGCACAGAGCGAAGCACGTGCTGTAAGGAGTATGATTCTGCGTACCTTGAATGTGATTAGCGATTAGCGTCAAGGGATGGAATCAGTCAGCCTGTCTGTATTAATTTATTATTTTACATGTAGACTTCAACGTTATAAAGAGGTTCCCTCCTACAAGTACGTGTCGAACGCAAACAGCTTAAGAGTGAGCTTCGAAACCAAGGGTGATAGCGGAAAAGGATTCCGATTTGTGTATCAGGGTGAGTCTGCTGAAACTGTTTGCTTGGTTAGCTGTAATACAAATTCAAGGTTATCTACATCTACCTGTATAAGTATGCAGGATTCAAAGAGGTGTAGTGTGATCCACAGCTAGCTGAGTCCGCCTGCTGATTAGCATGAAGTCGTATACCCCATATTATAGGTCATGCCATGAAGGTGTTAAAGTAACTCTGGCGGAATCACCCCTGCCGATGACATTACGAAGGTAACAAACACTCTCGTGTTTCGTGTTCCAGTTTATCTCTCGTTGAACTGGATAAGGTTTTGCATCAGGGGGTTTGCCACAAAGTTGATTGTTCCTGTATAAAGGGAAAAATTGACTGACATTGTCATAATTTTTGCAAATAACCAATCAACTTACAATACGTAAAAGTATTTAAAACTTTAAGCGAAAGCTAACTGATTCGACTAATGGTTTCTTTTGCTTAATTCAGTGAGGTGCCGTGGTTTCCCCCACCCATAAATCCGATTATACACGTGGAATATTGTTGAGTGTGACGTTCAAGACAAATAAAATCAGTTTGGTGCAATGCGTGATCAAAATAGATACATAGGAGGCTAGTTATGCATTCTAGCGTTAACACCTGGGTGCAGATTGTTAAAATTCATGCTGTTTTAAATGTAAATATTAGAATTGCTGTTTGCAGCTTTTCTCCCCGGTTCCGAGTCATCAATGTTGCTGGATGTGGCCGTTTGTCCACACCCAGGGCCGTCAGGAACAGCTCAAGAGGAGGCTGACAACAGCAGGTAGCTTGTTTACGTGGGTCGAACGTGAAAATGTAAATGACCATATGTGAGTACATCATATTATTAAGTCTGTTACATCAGAGATGTGCTTTCATCATCAATGACAATGTTGAATCTAACATACGATCAGAGAGATATAGCTCCAATATTTCCCCAACACAGCATAGCTGGTAGCTTAGCCAGATATAGTTGTTCCATAAAGGCGTTTTTGCACCAGTGTCCGACACAACTTACCCTCCTCATTTTGATGTGAGAGTTTATTCAAAATATAAACATACCTTTGTACTTTCGTAGTTTTCAGGTGGGCGGTACCATACATTACACGTGTCCTTCAGGGACGTTGCTGATTGGCTCCCCGACCATCACGTGTCTTAACTCCAGCACTGGCCAGGCTATGTGGGATTACACTGTGCCCTGGTGCTCAGGTACATCTATATTCACTTCATTCTTTTTTTTTTTTTTTTTTTGATTGGTGTTTTACGCCGTACTCAAGAATATTTCACTTATACGACGGCGGCCAGCATTATGGTGGGTGGAAACCGGGCACAGCCCGGCGGAAACCCACGACCATCTGCAGGTTGCTGGCAGACCTTCCCACGTACGGCCGGAGAGGAAGCCAGCATGAGCTGGTCTTGAACTCACAGCGACCGCATTGGTGAGAGGCTTCTGGGTCACTACGCTGCGCTAGCGCGCTAACCGACTGAGCCACGGAGGCCCCCACTTCATTCTGAAAACTCCCCAACCTTTACTATGTTCATGACCTTGTTTGGAATACACTGCCAATAGTGCTGCTAGAACTGTTGGTGATCACTGTCTTCCCCCAATTCTCCCGGGTTCTGCCCGGCTCCCTCCCACCATAGTCTCTCCATAAATACCAATCAAATAAATGAATAAATCCTCTCGCCAATATGACATAACCTGTAGGTCACATGGCGAAAATTGCTTAGGGTACTTGTCATAGATTGGTGGTTTGCACCGGACACTCCCATCGTTGAAGTGAAATATTCTTGAAAACGGCATTGAGACCCAAACTCTAAACCCTAAATGTGATTAACAAGACTAAGTGAAGTTGCCGATTGTATGGAAATCATTTAGGTAATAAAATTTTTCACTTTTGTCACTCAAAGCTATTAAAATCAAAGTCTGCAAAACTTATCTGTGTATTTGCAGAAGCGAGCTATAGTAAGTGTAACAGAACAGTAACTTCCGGTTCCGGTCTGCTTTCGCCAATCAGGATGCTGGATTATGAGCCATGTGCAGAGTATCGCTCAAACTACTACTTCCCATGCAGCTCAAGGGGAAACTATTACATCAGTTCTCAAGACTGCCGTGTGTACTTTGACCTACCAGAGGGATACATCGTTCACTTAGAGAAAAGTCCATACATGGATGTTAGCGGTAATGATTATCTGCTGATCTACGACGGACTTACTACACAAGACAACCTCCTTTTCAAGTAAGTTCATTTACAATTGGACATGGTTGTTGTATTTTAGGATATTTTATATGAACTAAAGGAATAAGCATCGGAATATATCAGGAAATTTCAACGGAGAAAATCATGAACTATACAACTCAAAGTGCTCGCTATGTTTTTATCGGTATTTTATCCACAGCTGTGGTGGTAAAACCGTTTCTTACATTTCAAAGTCAGAAATTGTATTCTATTATCAAATAAATGTCACTGGTCTTCTCCTTTCACAAGTTTGACATACAAAACCATAAGAGCTCAGCCCAAGACGGAGTTCCCTTATGTGAATTTCAACAGCAGAACAAATCGTCTGCTCGTTCGGTTTACATCTGACGATGAAAGCGGATCCCGGGGATACACCATCAAATATTCAGGTAATTGTGACATGAAATGAAACATAGCCCACAGTGAGCACATCACCTGGTGAGCAAATAGCCTGGTGAGCAGGTTTTTTGGTGAACAGGTTGTCTGTTGATCAGGTTTTCCAGTGATCAGAACATCTGACGAGCAGATCGCTTTGTGATCAGAATGCCTGGCGAGCAGACCTCCTAGTGAGCAGATTATGGACTGTCCCTAAGAAAATACTGTCTGCGATACTTTATTCTGGCGAAACGTGCAGTTAACCACTTGTAAACGATGACGTATCTTGATATCATAAAGAAGTAATGTTGAAGTGAATATCCACTGTATCTCCGTCTTTTTTTGCGCAGTTATCCGGTCAGACGGCTGCGCCGATCCACCCGCCTATCCCAAGTATGGGTGGCAACAGACGTCTCGTGACGGCGGTCCATACCGTGATGGTGATCGAATTCGGTACGGTTGTCAAGAAACGTTCAATCTGACTGGCGAGTTCCTTGTCTGTAACGGCAGCCATCACCAGTGGACCGGATCCAATTCCATTTGCACAGGTCTGTAGGCCTACTGTATACTATTTCTGGATTGAAACTTGAAATTATCATCCGGTACTGAGTTTTATTATGCTATGTTTTTGGTTGAACCACTTCCCAACTGGCAGAAGTACGTTTCGTTTAGGCCTTTATCTGGCGTGATGCATGTACATGTATATTGTGGTTCAGTTTATGCTGGCTTCCTCTCCAGCATAGAAGGTCTGTGTGTGTGTATAATGTGTGGGAATGTGTGTCTGCAACCTGCAGATAGTCATGACTTTTCCCATACTGGGCCTGGTTACCTCCCACCATAGTGCTGGCCGCAGTTGTATAAGTGAAACACCAATCAAGTAAATAAATAAATAAACGTATACAGGGATCAGGTTGTTTGTCTGTCCGTCTGTTTTATAACCATTATCTTGTCAACGCATGTCTGCCTGCAGTTATAACTAGATTTTCATGAAACTTAGTGGGCATGACAGAGACCACGTGAGGGGTGTGCATGCGCTATTTAGTGGCGTCACACCAATTTTCCCTACAGTTTTTGTCATTTGAACATGGATACTTGTTACAGTTAAAACTCGTCCAGGCCCCTGGTTTTCACTTCTTGTTTATTCTTGTCTGGTTTACACATTTGCTGAGCTTTCTTAGGTTTGTTGACACCCCTCACCATGCTTTCATGAGACATGCTGTGTACATCAATGTAATTAAAGATGTACAGCATAGAGAGAGTAAAGCCAGAGCAGTGACGACAGTGTGATAGCTGGCAAATGGCCACACATACATGTGATGGGTGAAATACGGTCTCTTGTAAATTTGCCTCAGTTAGTTCTTTATTCTAACTATTCTTGTAAATGCATAAATGGTACCAACTTGTACACCCACTGGCAGCATGGTTTAAGCAGAAATAGGGAAAAGAATACAGTGGTGTTATTGCATTTTATTACGTGGTCTAGAATAACTCACAATGGTGTGTTGTCATCACATTTAATATACAATAACATTAGGCGAATGCAACGGGACCAGGCCTCGGGGATGCTTAGTCCACAAGCAGAATCTTGGTTTATGCAGGAATACAATATTATTACAGATGCATAGCATAGAGAGTAATACCAGAGCAGCGACGACAGTGTGATAGCTGGTAGTGGTCACATTAGACCGATGGTGCACATTAGATCTGTGATGCACATCAGACCTATGGGGTACATCAGATCTGTGGTGTATATTAAACCTGTGGGGGTGGGATCCTCGTAATCAACGCGCGTAGCCACCGCCTCATGCTGAAGTAGTTCTTGATTTCTGAACATCTGTAACTGGCGATCACGTTTTATGCACCACCTCAATTCTGTACAGTTGCTAGTGCCTGTTTCTTCCTACAGCTAGCCCTTATTACGAGAGGAGAATACAGGCTCTGGCCGACTTGTACACCCCAGTTATCCAGACTATTACTTTCGTGTTAGCAGGGAGGCTGGAATATCACTGCTCCTGAGGGGAAGGGCATTGAGGTGTTCATGAAGAGCGGCTGCCATCTGAATGCTTGGAATGACCGTTTCCATGTGTGGGACGCGGAAGGTAGGCTACGCTATACAGTACACAACTGGTTTTATGCCACTATATACGCGGCAGGTAGGTTACGCTATACGCAGTAGGTAGGTTACGACATACAGGGCAGGCAGGTTAGGATATACACGACAGGTAGGCCACGACATACACATCAGGTAGGCTTCGACATTCAAGGCAGGTAGACTGTGGCTGGCCATAGCAGCTCATTCGTTCTGACAATTTATTGGTCGAAACGTCTTACATGCATTGGCCTAACTGAAGTCGAATTGCTCAGTAAAAATGCCAGAGTGAATTCTAAGAGATAAACTATGGTATAGTGAGAATGCGATACATGCACCAATAATGTCATAAGACAGTTTGATAAATATATCCAGATTTGACCATTAATGATAGGATTAATAAGCGTTTGTAAGGCCATCCCAATTTGTGTACACATGATTGATAAGGAATAGCGTATGGAGCGAAATCCATAGATCTTGCTGTAGTCCAATAACATAAATACACGATACAGGATTTTGACAGGCCCATTTTTACTGAGAACTTACATGATCTATTTTATCTACTGATAAATAATCTCTATAATTTGGACACTTTACTTAAGACTAGTACAATCTTCTATTTGTCCGATATTGCTGGGCTCAGTTACTTTTAAAGCTGTCCACGTTAATTTGCTTTCGTGTATGGCATAGTGGTGGCAGTACACTTTTCAAACACTTGATCATTGTGCTAACGAGGACTTTAGTTCTTATGCTTTTTTTAAAAAGAGTTGTAATATTTGATTAGTATAATATGTGTATAATCTCCATGGGATAAAATCATAAATCTCTTGATAATTTAATCCCTCAAGTGCCTTATTTACTTCTAAAAAAGTGATTGCTCTACTGTTTATTCCATGATTGCCACACTTCGTTTGTTTCCTCTTATTACAACATAAAACTAAAACTGATAAAACGAATGAGACTGGTTGAATATCAAACAGTTGAAAACTTTGAAATCAGACTTTTAGTAAAAGAGAAACTACATTTTGTCTTCGAGGCCTTTCAAGCCTCCTCTTTTTTATTGTCTTTCTGAATTTATTTTTCATTATGTTTTGTATTACGTCCTGAGCAGAGAAATGTTTCTAGGTCTGGATATTTTATACCACACAGGTATTCCCGTACTTCAGAAGTACTTCCGGGATAGTTGGTATGTGATGAATAAGCTGAACGTTGACATACCGGAAGTGACACGGATACAGAGTAACCGGCTGTTCTTTACCTTTAATGCCCGGGACTGGCACGGTAGTCAAGGAAAATGTCGTATACAGCTGAAACGTAAGCGCCACTATGAAAGAACAGCGTGATTTTGTATAGTTTTTACAGAAAATAGCGATAATTCAGTCAGATTGAACCCTGTAATAGAATCTCTTTTTGGTATTTGTAGGCCTGTTTCTTTCGTTATTTCTGGGTCCCTCTTCCCTAAGCACGTGGAAGTAGTATTACGTCTGCTGACTTCAAAGACAGAGTTCAAGTGGGGATGTTCGTCGGTTTCACCCAAGCTCTGTCCCCCATAATGCTGGCGCCCTCGTATAATTAAAATGTTTTTCAGTTCGGCGTAAAACAACAATCAAATAATAAATAAATTATAGCTCTATATTAACACTACATTCATGTCATTAGAGTCGCGTTTGTAACTAATCGTATTATGTATAACAGGGGCCGATTAAATAAAAGTCAAAATTTAACCTAGAAATTAAAAACTTTGGTCATCTCATAAGTGGTATTTCATGACAAATTCTTCAGACTTTCAAATTCCTGTACTAAGTACTAAGCATTGTGCTAAGGTTTTAAATTTGATCTCTGCCAAAAATGTCTGTGTGGAGCATCAAGCTTAGTGGTATACAATAATTACAGCGTACGTAACTTTTATGTGTTAAAGCATATGATCTACCAGCGAGCTGTGACAGTCCCCTACCCGTTCGGCATGGGCGCCTGGTGGGTGAAGACCATCGGGTGGGACAATCTGTACAGTTGTTCTGTGAACAAGGGTTTTACTTACCTGATGGGCACAGTGGGAGTATGTCGGCAAGGTGTGGCAATGATCGCAAGTGGCACCCTGCCATTTCTACATGTGAAGGTAAAGACATGGAGTTAGCAAAGAACAGGATAGTCTGCGTGTCAACGATTTTGTGCAATAAAAACAAAAATGTGCAATAGCCCTACCCATTGTCAACTCATACTCAGTCTGCTTCTGGGGCAGTTTAGTACTGGTTTGTGTTAGGTTTGTGGCTGGAGGAAAGCGGAGTGCTCCTGGTAAACGGGCGACCTTTGGTAAATTAATTTCAAACTTCCCCACCCGCGACGTACAGACTAGCACCACAATTGATTTTCAAAGAACATAAGACTGTGCAAATGACCCCATGTCCAATTTCGTCCGCTTATTTTCAATATGCTTGCAGAAACAAAGGCAGCGGAAGGATCTTATATTCTCTGTTCAATGTCAAAATTCAACTGGGACGTCGCGTGCCGTCACATAGCATATGTAATATTATATTACGTTGAATAGCTTGAGTAATCAACTCTCGTCTTTGTGTGTAAAATGTGGCGTTATGTCATAATCATTCATTCATTCTTTGTGTGTACATATGCACGGACCTGTCAGATGCTAAGCTGCATTATTAGCCATGACAAGGCATCGCTGTAAATCAGTCGTTTTGTTTGTCTCTTTGTTAGTTGATCAATGGAACATTGTGTTCCTTCTACCTTTTAACATAACCTGTTCATTTAACGAAGGTTCCTAGTGCTAGTCGACACGAGATTCGATATGCCAGGGGAATGTCACAGACATGTGGTTTGTGTTTCAGCGCCATGCGGGGGAAACCTTACGGCACCTGATGGCGTGATATACTCTCCTGGATTCCCAGACATGTACCCTGAAGGCCAAGTCTGCGTTTGGCGAATTGAAGGCGCTGTAGGAACGATAATCTCTCTTAACTTTTCCCTGTTTGACCTTTTAATTGGTCAATATAGAGGTGAGAAATATACTTCTGACGTGTAGCCTCACCATTTCTAAATGGGAGAAGCGTAGAGGATTTGACGTGTGGAGTGTAAAAAATTTCATCGTGCTGATGGAGCGTAGAAGATGAATGTTAGAAGTGTCGAGTGTAATAATTATTTATTTATTTATTTGATTGTTTTACGCCGTACTCAAGAATATTTCACTTATACGACGACGGCCAGCATTATGGTGGGAGGAAACCAGGCAGAGCCCGGGGGAAAACCACGACCAGCCGCAGGTTGCTGGCAGACCTTCCCACGTACGGCCGGCGGGGAAGCCAGAATGAGCTGGACTTGAACTCACAGCAACCGCATTGGGGAGAGACTCCTGGGTCATTACACTGCGCTAGCACGCTAACCAACTGAACCACGGAGGCCCCTAAGGGTGTAATAATGAATAACATTATGCGGAGTATAGAAGGTGAGATGTATGGACTTTAAAGGATAAATGACATGGTCATGGAATACAGGAGATGAATGCTGTGACACTAGAGTGTAAAGAATCAATTTAATGATGAATGTAGAAGATGGACGGAGTCCATTGGATGTATGTTATAAGAGTGGATGAATGCTGGAAGAGTGGAGTGTATCAGGCGGATGCCAGAGGAGTAGGGTGTAAGGGATGAATGCTCGAAGAGTGGAGTGTATCAGACGGATGCCAGAGGAGTAGGGTGTAAGGGATGAATGCTGGAAAAGTGGAGTGTATCAGACGGATGCCAGAGGAGTAGGGTGTAAGGGATGAATGCTGGAAGAGTGGAGTGTATCAGACGGATGCCAGAGGAGTAGGGCGTAAGGGATGAATGCTGGAAGAGTGGAGTGTATCAGACAGATGCCAGAGGAGTAGGGTGTAAGGGATGAATGCTGGAAAAGTGGAGTGTATCAGACAGATGCCAGAGGAGTAGGGCGTAAGGGATGAATGCTGGAAGAGTGGAGTAAGATGATGAATGTTAGATGGGGTGGAGTGTAAAAGATAAATGTCATGATGAAGTGTGTTTAGGATGAATGGTGGAAAGGTGGAGTGGAAGAGATGAATACTAGAAGGATTCCAGGATTGGATGGGTGAACTTTAGAGTGGAGTCTTGCTTAAAGAAATCTTGCTTAAAAGATGAGATGGCATGGATTATTGTTAGAAGGTTGAGTAGTTTTGGGTAGTAATCCTGGGTTTGTAAATACTGGAACAGATGTATGGTCTTCTTGTCTGTTGTAGAACATGATAATGTCAGCGTACAAGAAGAATCCGGCAAATATCTGATTAAAGAGCTCACAAGAAATCGTAATGGCCTAACCATTTTGTCAGAGACCAGTACTTTGCTGTTGACTCTCAACTCCATACGTTTGTATCGATACAAACAGAATGTCCAAGGCCTCAAAGTCTTTTATCGAGGTAAACTATGTTAGCAATTTCCTATTGTTCTAATCTTTTACTCTTTTATCAGCAGTCTTGATATCGTTTTCCAAACCTATTTGCTACCGGAAGGAATGTTCAATTCTTTCAAGCGAGTAGATTTCTTTAGAATTGTAAAATACACTTGAGTTTGGGCAAGAACGCTCCAACCCCACCGCAATAGACAAGACGTATGCCCTATAACTGGTTTGATGCCCTTTAACTGGTTATATGTGAATTGACCAAGTTTACATGTGGTCATGGGTTTCAAATGTGGGTATAATGGAGACATACATTGTTCTGTGTAGTTAAGGTAGGTTACAGGAATGTAGCACAGAGGTGTTGGTTAATTTTTATTTATTATTTGATTGGTACTTTACGACTTTATGATTGAAGAATATTTTACTTATTTGACGGCGCCCATCATTATGGTGGAGGAAAAGTAGGCAGAACTCGGGCGAAAGCCACGCCCATCTGCAGGTTGCAGTGCGACCGGAGTGGAAGCTAGCATCAGCTCGAACTCATAGCGATTCTATTGTTGAGAGGCCGCTGAGTTATGTCAGCCTTGGGTAAACCCTATCCAGTAGTGACATATTAAAGCGTGGTTCCTACACCACTGACTCGAAATGTCGCATTCCACCCATTATTACATTATTCCAGCATTATAATGCAAGGCATTCATCGATTTTGAGCTTTATATGATAAAATCTTAACTGATATTTAGGTAAGGTAAAGTAGCTGCTATACGTTTACTAGTATGTTGCAGAATGTTGTTATTTGGTGTCACTGTCAGATTTTCTACACTTTATCCGATTCCGTTCACAGCATTTACCCCGTATAAATGTAGCTCACTCCAGGAAGTACCTTTTATCGATGCACGAAAGATACAACAGCAACCAGAGAATGATACAGTCACAGTGGAATACATCTGCCAGTACCCTTATCAAGTTGTTGGTTCTCCAATCATTACGTGTCTAGCGACCGGACAGTGGGACAACCCAGAACCAAGCTGTGCAGGTACATCTGTAGGTTCTACGTAGACATTAGTAATACAAACGTCGGTAGATAGTGTGACAACAGTATATAAGTACCGCAACAACAGTTTGTAAATACTGCGACAACAGTCTGTAAAACTACCACAGCAGTCTGCAAATAGTGGGACAAGTCTGTAGATAGTGCTACAACAGTCTGTCGATAGTGCTACAACAGTTTGTGCTGTAAATGGTGTTACGACCCAAACTGTCTGCATTATAAAGAGATCGCTTGTTTGAAATACACGACAGTTTAGCTGTACAAAAAAGTAACCAAAACCAGCAGATTTTATTTTTCAACAGTTTATTGGGTTTAACAAGAACAGATAACAAGACTTATACAAATACTAAAGTACTTAAGTTTAACAAGAAAGGATAGCAATATCTATACAAATACTAAGGTACTTACATGTACAAAGGTGTCAAGTCCAAAAGGACGGATATATTCCACGATATATACCACACAGGCATAGATGCACAAAGGCAATATTCACAAGAGGGAAAATCCACAGCATAACTGAGTGTATGACGAAATATATACAAAATTCCACAGACAGGGTCCGTGTACTAATAAGCACTGTGTACACAAGAGCACAAATTAAATAAACAAGTTCAGACTGAACAAGTGCTCGGTGGAGATATGATGTAACAAAGCCAGAGGCTATAAAGACACCAAAATTCAGCACAAAAGGCCTGCTAAAGTAACACACAGCGAAAGCATCCAAAACTCTCAATAACTCTCCTTTCTCCTCCGTTGACCTGCTTTTATAGGTTTTCATAGACTGGTGGAATTTTCTAGAAAAAGAAAATTCTTGAACACTTTGTTGTAAACAAACAGGCCCTGAACTGAGCGTATTCTGGAACATTCTAAGGCAGAGGCAGACAGCAGGCCCTGAACTCAGCATATGTAAACAGTGGCAAGCTAAATTTAGAAGCTAATGGCAGCTGTTCATATAACAATGATTTTACAACAGTCTGTAAGTATTGCTACAACAGACTATACAGACTTCGATACTGCCAATAGTCTGTAATTGGTACTACAACAATCTGTAAATATTACTGCAACAGAATGTAAACAGTACAGTACTACAACAATCTGCAAATAGTACTACAAGGGTCTGTAAATAGTACGGTACAACAACGGTCTGTAAATGGCAAGGTGCTACTGTATAGCAGTATTCAGTATGCTTTATACCTGGAGGTAGTGCGGTACTACAACAGTCTGTAAATGGTACGGTACTGCAACAGTCTGTAACGGGTACAACAACAGTCCGAAAGTAGTACTAGAACAGTATGTACATAGTATTACAACTGTCTGTAAATAGTAATACAAGAGCCTGATTCTAATAGGACAGATCCTATTACTGGTTTTGTCGTATGTAAAAATAAACCTGAATAGCCTGAACTAAATAGCCTACATATTTACAGTATCTCTTAAAATTATGCGATAACAATTTTCCCAGAGCGGTAATTTTCGTTTTAATTTTGTTGTGTGGTATATCCTACCCGGCTTAGTTAAACAGATAAGAATAGCTATCAAATGTATCATTTCGTGTCTCTCTTGTAGGAGTTTGTGGGGGCATATCTACTAGAGACCACGGTGCTTTTCTTTCTCCCGGTTTTCCAGCGGTTGTTACCTCCCCTGATGTGTGCACTTGGAACATTTTAGGGCCCAACAGAAATGGATTAGGTACGACGTTGAAATCTTGTCATCACCATAACCACAAAATAATCACTTTATACGTGGGGGTACTTAAAAGTACTTAAAAGAATGCCTGTTAATTTTAACAGAAAGTCTGTTGCCTCAGAGATACTAGAGTGCTGTATTCGGTTACTGTAACATAATACTGTGTCCTATTCAACATACTATTCTGTTAGGCTAATACAGCTTTTATATGTTGCTCCATCTGGCAGCTTTGTTCTTGTTCTGGTGTCTTATCTGGTGTCTTTGGCATGATGTTCAGTCTAATAGATCGTAATGTATGCTACAGGCAGACATGATCGAGCTGTAGCACAGGCAGCGTGAACCTATGTTAAGAGTGCAAGCCACCCCACATTTTCATGACTAACACTGATTAAATGACAAAGTATTTCCAGTGCAGTATTGCTCTAACGTACAAGTTAAACAGTATATTCATTCAAGTATTGAGTCAGTCAACAGAGCTTGAAACATTTCCCTTGTAATTTAAGGCATACGAGTTGAGTTTGCCAACGTCTCTTTGGCTGAGGACGACATATTGGCGGTATACGACGGGAGCATGCACAATGAAAAACCGACGTACTACACATGGTAGGTTATGGAATGTGCTGTATAAGTGAAGACATTCTAGAGGCAGTAACATGGTGCTTATCTAGAGAGACGCTTGGGTCTGGTAATCAGTTTATTACCACATGTGTGTATATTGTTAAAAGGTATCCAACGTATAAACATCTTTAGGTGTTGGTCTGTTCGTAAGAAAGAACGCCATAATAAGTACCGAGATTTTCTCTTGATTATTAAACTCCAATCTGATTATGGGTAGAGTAAAAACAGCTACTGGACCTTGCCTTACTAACCGTCCGGGGTGGGGGTGGGGCGTGTGAGGGTGCTCCGTGACCGAGGGGGTTAGCACACCAGCACAGCACAATGACTCAGGAGCCTGCCACCAATGTGGTCGCTGTGAGTTCAAGTCTAGCTTTTGCTGGCTTATGTGGGAAGGTCTGTCAGCAGCCTGCAGATGGTGGTGGGTTCCCCCAGGCTCTGCTCGGTTTCCTCCCGCCATAATGCTGTCCACTGTAGTATAAGTGAAATATTCCTGAGTATGGCGTAAAATACCAATGAAATGAATAAATATATACAAACCATCCAACAGCGTAAAACACCAATCAAATCAATAAATAAATAAACAAAGCATTGGCAGTAAGGCCACAGCAGAATAAGTGGCAGTTGTATTCAAACACTCAACCTCTTTATTAAATTATCCACAGACCCACTGCGCTCTTTAGGGTAGGCCTAAGCATGTCACCACTTTCATTTCTTTAACCCACGAAGTTACTCCAGTATTAACGTATTTCTGAAGCACTTATATTTGTTTGAGTGTGGAGTTGTAACCTCTTCAACATCGGTGTTGTCTTGATTAGCGTAATACGGTCTCAGTTCAAGACTGTTTGCCTGTATAAATTATAAAATAACCAGTGTTATGCCGAAAGTGGAAACCTCTGAACTTACAGTTCACGACGCTCTTCATGGCCTATATAGGCAGGTACGTTACGGTTGATATACGTCTAAGACTTGGAAATTTGTATCTTCATTTCCTAACTGCTACTAATTTGTTATAGGCAAACGTTACCTATGTCCCTTTGTGGAACAGCCTTACAAATGGATGTCCGCCTACTGCACAGGGGAGACAACTCTGATCTACTAGGTGACGGCACTTCAGCGACATGTACGAACAGTTCAGATTGTCAGTGTCGCAGAACACAAGATGGCTGTTTGAAATGTCAACAGTCAACCGATATCACAGCCCTTAGACAGTGCCTAGAGGGAAATGGCGGACGTGTGAATACCACATCAGAAAGAGAACTGAACTGCACCATACTGGCAATCGCGCACTCTTTTGGTCAGCTGTTTGGTGGAACTGTGTCTGGGCTGGACACTAGTTTGAACTGCAGTAGTTTTGCAAACGACACTGATCTATCTCCAGCAATGCTGCAGTGCCTGGAAACCACTTCAGCTGAACCCTGTATTCCGTGTAGAAATTCTGTGTCATCTGATACCAAGTTCTGGATGTCTTACTCAGGTAGGTTTAAGCACAGTTCTCCAATAACTTGCGATTTTATTGTTGGACGTTAGTGATTTTTAAAATTCGAAACATTGGCAATTCTTTACTTGATGTTTAACATAAGGGTCAACTATTTCTCGGTCATTTGTTGGTATACTGTAACGTGTTAATTGAGGCGCCATACATGATGTTTTTGGTATGTTACACTCAGTCAACTGACTCTGTCCGAAAATTTGATCTTCGAAATCAGTTTACGTTGTGGTTCAACAAGTATTACACCAGGTGTGGTAGTTTCCTCCTGAATTTGCATGGTTTCCTCAGGGATCTGTCTAGTTTCCTCCATGATCTACTTTCTTTCCTCGGGTATATGACCGGTCTCCTCCTGAATATGTCAGGTTTCCTTGGGGATACTTCTGATTTCTTCTATCTGTAATCGAGGTTGTTGTCATATAAGGGAAATATTCCAAATTACTATTGCACGTGTGCAAATGATATATCTGGATTGAATTTTATATTTCAACAATGTGTAAAAAAGCATTTGTATTTCAGCTGACGTCCCCCTGAAGATGTGTCAGAAGTCCGATCTCATGACAGCCATACCAGGTATCGATAACGCATACCTTTCCAGAGGGCTCAGCCAGACGTTAGTAGGTGACAACGCGTATATCAGCTGCTCTGGGGGTTTTGTATTATCCGGAGGGGGCAATGGACGAATAAACTGCAGTCATAGTGGACGCTGGGATTTAGTAGAAGGAGCTAAATGTGAGTGAGTTAAATGTAAGTGATTGAGTCAAGATTTAAATGTAAGTTATTGAGTCAAGATTTAAATGTAAGTTATTGAGTCAAGATTTATATGTGAGTTGTTGAGCCATAATATATTTGAAAGTTATTGAGTCAAGAGTCAGGAGCTAGTCATTTATCCAGCTGTTAAACGTGCGCTGTTATATAACGAATGAGGAAGCAAAGTTAAAACCCATTTCTGGCTGGTTCTGCGGCGACTTGGGATAGAAGATAAATTTTGCTTTCTCTTCGTTCTATTATCGTGTAACATACCATCTCTTCTTTTTTCCTAGTAAAGTAGGTTGGATTTAGGTGAAGCATTTCAGTCATACAGTCGCTTACTTGCCAGCATCGTATGAGTAGAAACAGTATTGAGCATGGAATTAAACAGCTGTCAAATAAATCAAAGAAATTATATAGATGTAATATTTGCATGTTTCAGGCACGTGTGACCGGACCTTCACGACAACATCCGGCACTATTACACCTTTGTCAGGTTACGAATCCTACCGGGCTGACTTACAGTGTACATACAACATTACCGTGACGGAGCGAGACTTAATAAGGCTGCGCTTTGTGAGCTTGAATCTCAGTAAGATTAATCAATACTATACTGTGCAATGAAGGAACATTGACCAACACTATAATGTGTAATCAAGATCTAACCATTACCATAGTGTATAGTTAAAGGTGATTAGCCATTGTTATGCTGTACAATGAAAGAAATTTAACCAATGCTATAACATAAACAGTGCAACAAAAGTAAGTTCCCCCCAAACGTTGTTTCATATCTCCCGTGACCTGTACCAGATGGCAATGAAATTGTGCACACACTATCCCAGTAATCAGGCTGACGTGGTATATTATGGATTAACGTGCAGGTGCAGTCCTGCGCTAATGGGCATGCGCAAACTGAATCAGACTGATGCGGTATATCAAGGATTAACGTGCAGGTGCAGTCCTGCGCTAATGGGCATGGGCAAACTGAATCAGGCTGACGCGGTATATCAAGGATTAACGTGCAGGTGCAGTCCTGCTCTAATGGGCATGGGCAAACTGAATCAGACTGACGCGGTATATCAAGGATTAACGTGCAGGTGCAGTCCTGCTCTAATGGGCATGGGCAAACTGAATCAGACTGACGCGGTATATCAAGGATTAACGTGCAGGTGCAGTCCTGCGCTAATGGGCATGGGCAAACTGAATCAGGCTGACGCGGTATATCAAGGATTAACGTGCAGGTGCAGTCCTGCTCTAATGGGCATGGGCAAACTGAATCAGACTGACGCGGTATATCATGGATTAACATGCAGGTGCAGTCCTGCGCTAATGGGCATGCGCAAACTGAATCAGACTGACGCGGTATATCAAGGATTAACGTGCAGGTGCAGTCCTGCTCTAATGGGCATGGGCAAACTGAATCAGGCTGACGCGGTATATCAAGGATTAACGTGCAGGTGCAGTCCTGCGCTAATGGGCATGGGCAAACTGAATCAGGCTGACGCGGTATATCAAGGATTAACGTGCAGGTGCAGTCCTGCGCTAATGGGCATGCGCAAACTGAATCAGGCTGACGCGGTATATCAAGGATTAACGTGCAGGTGCAGTCCTGCGCTAATGGGCATGGGCAAACTGAATCAGGCTGACGCGGTATATCAAGGATTAACGTGCAGGTGCAGTCCTGCGCTAATGGGCATGGGCAAACTGAATCAGACTGACGCGGTATATCAAGGATTAACGTGCAGGTGCAGTCCTGCGCTAATGGGCATGCGCAAACTGAATCAGGCTGACGCGGTATATCAAGGATTAACGTGCAGGTGCAGTCCTGCGCTAATGGGCATGGGCAAACTGAATCAGGCTGACGCGGTATATCAAGGATTAACGTGCAGGTGCAGTCCTGCGCTAATGGGCATGGGCAAACTGAATCAGGCTGACGCGGTATATCAAGGATTAACGTGCAGGTGCAGTCCTGCGCTAATGGGCATGGGCAAACTGAATCAGGCTGACGCGGTATATCAAGGATTAACGTGCAGGTGCAGTCCTGCGCTAATGGGCATGGGCAAACTGAATCAGACTGACGCGGTATATCAAGGATTAACATGCAGGTGCAGTCCTGCGCTAATGGGCATGCGCAAACTGAAAGTCGGTCGATTTCATACAAGGAGTCCAGATTTGTCAATGGCAATTCTTTATATTATCACAGAATTCGATCATTTTTACTCAATTAACCAATGTTATCCTGTAGTATGAAATATTAACCAATATAATATTGTATAATGAAAGACTGACTGGTGATATACTCTATAGTAAAGTTTTTCACGCATTGCCGTACTGTATAATGAAAGGGAATTAACGAATAACCAGTGTTTTAATGTATAATGAAAGAGGATTAACCAATGCTGTACCGTATAACGATAGAGGGTTTACCAATGCCATACTGTATAATGAAGGAGATTAGCCAGAGTGTGCTGTAGAATCGAAGACAATTGACCAATGTTACACTGTCTACTGAAAACAAATTAACTGTACGGTAGTATGTAATACATAAGGTGGTACAGAACATTGATATGCCAGATCCACACTCTTTACAGATAGGTAGGTTAGCTTACCATCACCATTGATATTTTTTACATATTAATATTCAAAGATTGTCAAAGCTAGTGTAAGTAAAGCAGCTATCAAAATTGCATACATTGCGTTTCTATCTGGCAGCACTGACGATATTTAGTTTCTCTTATATTCCCCTACGTTCTATTTTTCTCTAGCGTTTTTGATTTGTTGCAGATGCCCAAGATACCCTCGTAATCTATGATGGCAACTCCACAAGTGCTAGTGTCCTCAGAGAGTTCCAGGACGTTACTCAACCACCCGCAGATATGTACAGCTCGTATTCCACCTTGACCTTAAAACTAAAATCTGAGAGTGGCGAAGCTGGGGGAGGGTTTAGAATAAAATACAGCGCCTTACCCACTGCCTGTGACCCCAGCCGTTGGGATTCTCTCGAGTTGTCCAGCCCGGGACAGGAGAAGACACTCAGCTTTCAGATGGGGCACTACCAAGCTGACATGTGTACTTGGCGAATCAGTGGGCCTCCCAGCACAGCTGTCAGGATATCAGAGACAAATAGGTTTGTATTAATATTTATACTCAGATATCATTTCAGAAAGTAATGTTCCAAAGGTTATTGCTACATCCTCATCCTACATATTCATAATCAATCCAAACTATAGTTAATAAAAAGTTACGAAACTGAAGGATGTCGTAGTAGACACTTTCTACATGTTTACAGTTCCTCGATTTAAAACAAAGAAGCAATTTTTACAAGTTTTTGGGCTTTTCATCTCTTTTGAGTTTCATGTTAGCGATATGTTAGGGAATAATTATGATTCTGGCCTCTAGGCATTGTGTCGCCTGTTGAATCCATTTCGTCAGCTGTCACGCCCCCTAAGAGAACAACCAGCAAAATGATTAAATCTTCTGGATGCTTGTTATAACAATAATTCTCACCCACAGCCGCTCTTACGGTACCATAGAGTTAAGCATTTTTGAGGGAGAGAGGATGGAGCCAACTACTCTATCCCAGCAACGGAACTCGTCAGGTAAAGTGTAAGGCCCAGCTGCTCAAAGTGGATTAGCAATTTAAGCCTGGTATTATCTTTAGCCTGGACTGAAGTTTTGTTTTGTATTTGTTCAAGACTGGTGTTAAGATTTAAACCTGGCTTACCTTTTAGTATCATTTTGAACAACTAGCACCTGTTGAACTGAAAGCCCGTGTACTCTCACAATAAAGGTATTTGTGCCAATGCGTAATAAAATCATAAAATGTAGAGTTAAAATGTCTGAGTGTAAGGTGACACGAAAACTTACATGGGGAACGCCGCAGCTAGTTGGAGGTGGTCTGTTATATTTGACTGGCGTTTAAGTCTTCCTGAAGAGTATTTCTCTTACCTGTATATGAGAGTGGTTAATTATGGGTCATAGGAACCACCGCACCTTACCAGGTAACTGACAAACCTTCTCACTAAAGAAGGCAGCATTGGAGATGAGGCAATTACTCAAGAAAGAAGCAGTTAAAACCTCTAACCTATTTAGCTTCCCCATAGTTTCCTTTATTCTGTATTGTTCTTTGTTGTTAAACTCTCTGTGTTGTTTTCCAGACCTTTTCCCAATGTCATACTACAGCAGGAAGTCAACACTTTGGATTAGGGTCAGGATTTTGGCATATTCCAACCTGGAAACTACATTCATTTTCAAAGGTCAGTCTAAAAACCCATTCACACTGTACGTGACAACTACAACTACAACAACAACAACTGTAGGGTGTCTTCATTGTTCCCATAGCAGGTTACCCACCAGTGGAACCTGGCTCTTACAATAAAGAAGTCAGGAGGTGCGAAACATCGCCATCAGTACACTCAACCACTTTTAAACATATTCAGGGCAGGGAGAGAGTTTTAAAACTCCTTGGTTAAGAGCACCACCTTGAGCCTTGAGAAAAATATTCTTGAGAACACCAATCAAATAAATAGAAACACCACTTCACGAGAGCAGTCCTCAGGAAAATATGATCGCTTTTATTTCAGTTTGGAGACAGCACTGCGAATGGTTGTGATGTGATTGTTGTGGCTTGCAGTGTGATAAGAGGCCGTAACTGACATATATACATTTGTGTGCAGTGTGATAAGAGGCCATAACTGACATGCATCCATTTGTGTGCAGTGTGCTAACAGGCTTTAACTGACATGCATCCATTTGTGTGCTGTGTGATAACAGGCCTTAACTGACATGCATCCATTTGTGTGCTGTGTGCTAACAGGCCTTAACTGACATGCATCCATTTGTGTGCTGTGTGCTAACAGGACTTAACTGACATGCATCCATTTGTGTGCTGTGTGCTAACAGGCCTTAACTGACATGCATCCATTTGTGTGCAGTGTGCTAACAGGACTTAACTGACATGCATCCATTTGTGTGCTGTGTGCTAACAGGACTTAACTGACATGCATCCATTTGTGTGCAATGTGATAACAGGCCTTAACTGACATGCATCCATTTGTGTGCAGTGTGATAACAGGCCTTAACTGACATGCATCCATTTGTGTGCAGTGTGATAACAGGCCTTAACCAACATGTGTCCATTTGTGTGCTGTGTGATAACAGGCATTAACTGACATGCATCCATTTGAAGCCATACCATACCTTTTGAATCGGATAGTTTTGAAGCTATTACTGATTGTTAGCTGTGCTATACTTGTGTTGTCAAAGTATTTTTGATCTGCAATATTAACAGGGATTTTCATGAATGTACTTCACGTGTTGATGAAGGGCATTTCCAATACCCCTTCTTCACTGAATCAGACAACAGCGACAACATATATATTTCTTTCTTTATTTATTTATTTATTTATTTCTTTCTTTATTTATCTATTTGATTGGTGTTTTACGCCATACTCAAGGATATGTCACTTATACGACGGCGGCCAGCATTATGGTGGGTGGAAACCGGGCAGAGCCCGGGGGAAACCCACGACCATCTGCAGGTTGCTGGAAGACCTTCCCACGTACGGCCGGAGAGGAAGCCAGCATGAGCTGGACTTGAACCCACAGCGACCGCATACAACATATTCTTAAGTACGACATGAAACACTAATCAAATTTGCATATAAATACAGCATATTTGTACAGTGTTGAGCGTAAGTCTATAGCCCAATTGAACTTTAAATGTGGCTAACCTGATCAATCTTTTTCTGTCATATCAGTACTTTTGAGTGTAGGACAATGCTGCTTTCCTTGTTGGCTTACACCACCCTTCGGTGGCGGCCTACACTGCTTTTCGGTGTTGGCCTGCACTATCTTTCTGTGTAGGCCTACCCCGCTTCTCGGTGTCGGCCTACACTAATTTTCGGTGTCGGCCTGCACTAATTTTCGTTGTAGGCCTACATTGCCTTTCGGTGTTGGCCTACACCACTTTTTGGGGTATATATGAAATATTCTTGAGTACAGCATGAAACACCAGTCAAATAAATATATAAATAAATAAATAAACAAACAAAGCAGTTAACTCCTCTTTCTTCCTCCCCTCCCTTCCCTTTCCTCACATCATAATACTGACCGCTCCGGTAAGTGAATTATTCTTTTGTACGGCTTAAAACTCCAATCGAATAAATCACAGATTCTTTTATATAAAATGCATTAATTGACCCGTGTTTGGAATTACAGCCCTGACTAGCTGCGCCCGTCCGCCAGACCCGGCTAATGGCGTTATCCTCAATACTGAGTCAACTTTTACCCGTGGTGACGTGTTATCCGCACGGTGTAACCAAGGTTACCAGCTAACTGACCAACCGAAAGTCGTCTGCCTTGACGGAGATGCGGACTCTATGGAGTGGATCGGATCAATGCCCGTTTGCAATAAACTAGGTAAATATGTTTATATTTATTATTTCACTCACATTCATGATATTGGGGACCCCGGGCTCTTCCCGATTTCTTCCTGGTTTCTTCCTGGTTTCTTCCCACCATAATGCTGGCCACCGTTGTGTAGGTGAAATATTCTTGAGTGCTACATAAAACACCAATTAAATTCACCAGAAATAATCAGTGATATAGTGGGTTGCAATATACAATGAAATGGCCAAAATCATTGATAATAACTGGATAGTTTATTTATTTTATGGTTGTGAAATGATCAAATAAATAATAATTTATGATGGGTGATTATAAAATGTAGTATTACGCTGGTTTACCAGTGTTATGACATTTGCATGTTATTTACTCTTAAGCTAAGATGATGATTGACTGGTTTCTACATGTACAGATGCATCTATACCCTGGGTGTGGCAATTTAACTATTTGATGTATAATCATGTATCAGATAATTAAATTACCATACAAGAATATTTCACCTATAGGTAGATATATTAACGCATATCACTTTATAGGCAGAGCCTTTGATAGGTTAATCATATGACCTGTTGATAATGAAGTATTAACCAATTTTGACCCACAAATTGGTCCGCAGCATTATTTGTTTTAACAACATTTAAGTAAATCACCGACTTTTTGCAAGCTACATTTTTCATTTGTATCTGAGATGAGAATATTTCTGTAGGTTTTACAAGGAGAGTATTTGCTGCAAAGATGAGAATATTTATGTTCGTTTTACAAGGAAAGTATTTGCTGCAAAGATGACAATATTTATGTTCGTTTTACAAGGAGAGTATTTGCTGCAAAGATGACAATATTTATGTTCATTTTACAAGGAAAGTATTTGCTGCAAAGATGACAATATTTATGTTCGTTTTACAAGGAAAGTATTTGCTGCAAAGATGACAATATTTATGTTCGTTTTACAAGGAAAGTATTTGCTGCAAAGATGACAATATTTATGTTCGTTTTACAAGGAGAGTATTTGCTGCAAAGATGACAATATTTATGTTCGTTTTACAAGGAGAGTATTTGCTGCAAAGATGACAATATTTATGTTCGTTTTACAAGGAAAGTATTTGCTGCAAAGATGGCAATATTTATGTTCGTTTTACAAGGAGTGTATTTGCTGCAAAGATGACAATATTTATGTTCGTTTTACAAGGAAAGTATTTGCTGCAAAGATGACAATATTTATGTTCGTTTACAAGGAAAGTATTTGCTGCAAAGATGACAATATTTATGTTCATTTTACAAGGAAAGTATTTGCTGCAAAGATGACAATATTTATGTTCGTTTTACAAGGAAAGTATTTGCTGCAAAGATGACAATATTTATGTTCGTTTTACAAGGAGAGTATGTGCTGCAAAGATGATAATATATGTATCTTTTTGGCCCATATATGAATATTTGTTACACAAATGAGAATATTTGGTAGGAAGACGAGAGTATCTGTATCTGTTTTACCATATGGGATGTTTCTTATTCAGATACGAAGACCTCAAGCCCAGGCCCCACCACAAAGCTCCCTGACAATGATGATACAAGGGAGACAACCACGGAGAGCCTTGTCACTAAACCCCTGTGGACATATCATTCGCCATCTACCTCTCCCCCTCTGACCACTAAAGAAGGAATAATCCAAGACAAACCTTCCCCAATGCCTGCCGATCCCGCTCCAAACACTCCAGGTAGATATAAATTCAAGATTTATAAAGTATGCCTGAAGGTATACAGCGAGATCTAGTTACAAAATCCTGATAAGGTTGCACTATCTTTGATCTTTGTATGTGACGAATGTCAACGAGAAAATGAGTGTGTAATATATTAATTTTGGTGTTTGTGAGAAGAAAAGCCATTTATGTTGTTGGAAAGTCAAAATACATGCCCACGCTTAAGGAGTACGTAATTGTAAATCTGATTTTACTGTGTGTTATAAAATCATATCCTTGGCATTTTGTATACTTTTTGTTTTATTCGTTCTTCGCAGATCTTGACAAGTCAGTATCCAACGGTCAAACGCATACTTTAGGCATCATATGTTTAACCCTATGTTTCCTGTGTTGGATGATGTAAGTGAGTGCCTCTTTGTCTGCCTTTTACGTACCAAAATCCGATCCTCACAGTGTTCTTATCCTCATATCGCACACAGAACCCAATCCTCACAGCACTCACACGACTCAACTCTCACACGACTCAATCCTCACACGACCCAACCTTTGCACGATCCAACCTTCACACAACCCAACCTTCACACAACACAATCCCCACAACACAATCCTCACAACACACATATGACCCAATCATCACACGACTCAACCTTCACATGACCCAACCTTCAAACAACCCAACCTTCACAACACACATATGACACAATCCTCACAACGCTCACATGTCCCAATCCTCACAACACTCACACGACTCAACCTTCACACAACCCAACCTTCATACAACCCAACCTTCACACGACTCAACCTTCACATGACCCAATCCTCACAACACACATGACACAATCCTCACACCACTCACACAACCCAACTCTCACACAACCCAACCTTCACACAACCCAACCTTCACACTATCCAATCCTCACAACACTTACATGACCCAATGCTCACAACACTCACATGACCCAATCCTCATAACACTGGCATGGCCCATCCTCACAACACTCACACGATCCAATACTTAGAGGAATCATATGAGCCAATCCTCACAACTCACTCGACCCAATCTTGAAAACACTCACAGGCCCCAATCCTCACAACTCACACTTGACCCAATCCTCATGACTTTCACGATCCAATCCTTACAAAATTAGCACAACCCAATCCTTACAAAATTAGCACAACCCAATCCTCACAACCCTGACATCACTCAACCCTCACAACCCTTGACATCACTTGATCCTTGCAAAGCTCACATGATCCATTTCTCATAATACTCACATGATCTGTTCCTCAGAATACTGACGTGATCCATTCCTCACTATACTCACATGATTCATTCCTCAATACTCACATGATCCATTCCTCACAATACTTACATGATCCAATCCTCGCATGACTCACATGATCCAATTCTCACATGACTCAATCCTCACAATACTCACATGATCCAATCCTCACAACCTTAACATGATCCAGACCTCACATGACCAAATCCTCAAAACCTGACATGACCAAATCCTCACAATACTCACATGATCCAATCTTCATATGAATCAATCCTCACAATACTCACATGATCCAATCCTCACAACCTTGACATGATCCAGACCTCACATGACCAAATCCTCAAAACCTGGCGTGACCTAATCCTCACCATACTCACATGATCCAGTCCTCTCAATACTCACATGATCCAATTCTCACATGACCCAATCCTCGCAATACTCACATGATCCAATCCTCATAACCTTGACATGATCCAGACCTCACATGACCAAATCCTCAAAACCTGACATGACCAAATCCTTACAATACTCACATGATTCAATCTTCATATGAATCAATCCTCACAATACTCACATGATCCAATCCTCACAACCTTGACATGATCCAGACCTCACATGACCAAATCCTCAAAACCTGGCGTGACCTAATCCTCACCATACTCACATGATCCAGTCCTCTCAATACTCACATGATCCAATTCTCACATGACCCAATCCTCACAATATTCACATGATCCAATCCTCACATGACTCACATGATCCAATCTTCACAACACAACACAAATCACACCACAATTTAGTTCTCACAGTGCAATGGTTCTCACAACGCTTTCATCATCCACCCAGTTCTGTCTCACGTGAATTATTCACTTAAATATGGGATCAATAATGTAATTACATGCTAGAACTTGTATAATTTGTATAATTTCTTACATACCTTTGTCTTCGGGAGTTAGTGTTAAACGTTGTTGTGGAAATGGATCAAGCGATTATCGACTTGGAACGCCCTTTACGGTCTACGAATGGTATAGGAATGTCGGACTTGACACTTATACTTACATAGTTGGGCAAAAGAAAGCAGCTTTGTTTAATAATGCAGGATTGATTTTTCAGATAATAGGGTCGGTGTTGTCTTGAGGGGTAAGTTCTCCACGTCGTCTCGAGGGGGAAGTTCTCCACGTGGTCTTGAGGGGGAAGTTCTCCACGTGGTCTTGAGGGGGAAGTTCTCCACGTGGTCTTGAGGGAGAAGTTCTCCACGTGGTCTTGAGGCGGAAGTTCTTCACGTGGACTTTAGGGTGGAAGTTCTTGATGCAAGAGGACACAAGCACGTGCAATTAAATGTCATAATGATGCTAAATTAACTGGCGCTTTATTCTTTTTAATACCTTTTTATGATGATCATTTTATAGTAATCATTGTAACTGTGTTTTAAATGTCATTTATACAAGTTCAAAGTGATACACAATTGTTGCAGTTTATGATTATTATTAATTTTTAATACTAAATAAAATATGCAGATGTATTATTTTTTACGCTAATTTGAAGTAGCATTTGTTCTTTTTTGAGTGTTTCAAAATATCGAAAACAGTAATATATTGGGTTGAACTGGGTTATTCATTTACGTAAAAAAGCCATAATATGCTCATTTTCTACTTTATCAGCACTTGATTAAAATAGTGATTTTCATTTAAAGAGTGAAATGTACACGACCTTTGTTCTCCCATCGAACATATTTATTTGTAAATATACGTTGTAGCTAATCTCGAAGATAATGAGAGAAAACACGCATGAGCAAAGCCACAAAGACAACAGCGAAAACACGAATGAGTTAATTCTCAAAGACAACTAGGGAAAATTTGAGTGAGTATATTTCCAAACAACTAGGTAAAAAATGATTGAGTACATTCACAAAAACAAGGAGGGGAAACAAGAACTGAGCAAGACCACAAAGACAACTAGAGAAAACACGAAAACACGAGTTAATTCTCATGGAAAACTAGGGGCAACAACAAACAAACAACAAACAAGCAGGGAAAAGACGATAGAGTGAATTCTCGAAGACTATTGGAAAATATGAATTAGTTCATTTGACGCATTGAAGCTTTTTTTATTCTGAGTCGACTAGTCTACCCTATTACTTGTTGTATATAACGATAGAAACAGCTGGAATATCAGAACAATAGTGTAAGTGATCCAATATGGTGCTGTTACCGAAGCATTGTTCCCTGGTCCCTTTTGTGTGCCCGGGTTGGTTTGAGCATTGACGGCGTCTTCAACTTCGTCACCCAGTTGACTATTACACAGATTCGTCGTACAGCTGTAAGTACACACTCTGGTCTGTCCGGAAGGGTCGCACTCAGTCTCCACGGGGGCAACCTGACAGTCGCGGTTAAAGGACATTATATTACCTGACGCTGAAACATATTAACCATTTTGCTTATTTATTAGACTGTTTTTAAACATCATGCTCAAGAATTTATTGTAGGCTTACACAATAGGGGCTAGATTTGTAAATGAAGGAAATTAAACCACAGGCCTTTGGTAAACAACTAGCAAACATTCCCACGTAGGAGATGCGTCATATATTAATGGAAGGTTCTCTAGCGAACTTCATAAAAAATGACACAAGAGAAAATCGTGTATCTGTCATTGCAAACGAGACTCCGAGAACAAAGAAAGCAGGAGCAACCGTCAGTAGATGTTTATCATTGTATAAATCACTCAGAGTCTGGAGTACTCAGTGCTTTCACAGACGGTAGACAACCTGAACAACATAAAACCGATGTCTAGACAACATGAGCTGGATTCGAGCCGGCGACCTGCATGTTATGCCGGTAAAGCCAATCACATTTAACCAGTTTTGTTTAAGAAGCCATTAACAAATAAATGAGTGGTAGCTAACGATTAAAATCAACAAATGATCAAGGTGAACCTGGGAATATTTATAAATCCTTCTAATGTGACATCCTGGCCTGAAAAGTACATCATACGATTTCTTGTGTAGGCTAATTATCAAGCATTAACATATGCTATACTATGATTCGCTTATTAAACACCCCCATTCAGTTCAGCCGTACATAGGAAGTAGGTGGATTGTCATGGATGGGATATTCCCTACGTGCCTGGCCCTATATCCACTTACACGGAAGTTTCTAGTGGGATACTTTCCTCTTACATGATCCTCCAGCGACCTGCGGATGGTCGTGGGTTTCCTCCGAGCTCTGCCCGGTTTCCTCCCACCATAATGCTGGCCTCCGTCATATAAGTGAAATATTCTTGAGTACGTAAAACATTAATCAAGTAAATAAATAAATAAATTTATCCCTACACAGATGTCTGTAGGTATGTATGTATGCTTGGGCTTTAACGTCGTACTTAACAAGTTTTGACGAGTCATCAGGTGCTTGGACATACACTGTGTCTTCTTGTTCCAGGGCGAATCTATTCCGCCAGAGTGCTGCCGCCACTGAAGTAGCATGTCGAAGACACCAGCCATTACATCTCACTCAGTGACATTATATTGACGCAGAGCCAAGCAGTCTTGTCTCTTGCCCTAACTTCTCAGTGCTGAGCACAAAGCGAGACGCTCAAGGTATCATACGTGCTTAACATGGTATGCCTTATATGGTTTGAGAGTGACGAGATTGTTCAAGTCCTGCTGACAGCGTCCTTTGATCTCCATTTCCATATATGGATTTTTGGTTTTCTTTGAATATTTTTGCGGGTAATATGTCAATTCGTTTATTAATCTATGACAGTTTTGTCCCACTGTAGGGTAGACGTTAACTGTAATGACGATATAGCATCACCTATATGTGTGTGTGTAATTCATAATTAATGCAAATAGAAAAAAGCTCTATTCTCTGCCTTTGGTTCACATTATTCAGTAATTTATGAGTTTTGTACACCTTTTTAAACTTGGCAGGAATTTACAATTCCTTGGTTACTGTGACTTGCATTCTTTGTTTAAGGAGAGAAAATAAAATTTGCACAAAATAACATTAATTCGAACAAAAACTAAAAAGTCTTTGCGTGACTGCATGATTCCAACAATGCCACAATTTCTAACTCAAGCCGAATCTCTTCCCTTAAACCAATACCCACATGCTAGCCCTGCCTCCGTAGTTCTGTTCCGGGTAATTTGGTCTGTAAACATGTTGTTTTCCTCACTTATCAATAAATTATAAAGACAATGAATATATCAATAACGAATCATTCTAATCACAAGCCGAAAATAGCACATAACCAATGAACGTGACGTGCCATGATCACTTAAACATACATGGAGGAAACAGGAGGTTCTCAGATCAAAATAGGCACAGGTTAAATAATTAGGGAGTTTGCCAACAAGTATGAAAATATCAGTTGGCTACTCGCCAGTCACTCTCGCTTTATAAACAATTTTTTACACATAAATATTAATAATAACTTCTAACAGGTTATCTACACCTGTTCGTGAACAAACAAAACACAAATTAACCTAGTTAAGCCTAACGTCAACATAGTCGTCAGTTAAGCTTTCCAAATGACTTACTGCATATTAATAAGATTGCTCGTTAATAACTCATTTTATATTATTATAAGTATTAAAATATCAAATATCAGGACGGCGTCCCCTAGTAGCAGACAGGGCCCTATTTATACAGCGCTGCCTAACTGGAACATTTTGCCGAAGACACCAGACACGTCATGCCAGGACGCCGGGACCACCGTGCTTAACGAGGTCTTACTTCTGACTCGGTATGGGATAGGCTAAAACCTTGGATCTTTACGTTTCCAATTGTTTGAAACGACAAAAAAACATAATACATGTCATCCCTGAATTAAAGCACCCAATGATCTTTTTTAAAGTATATAAATTCTCATGGTATCGCCATATTTGCAAGTATATTAACACATCAGTAAGTATCAAACTGATTTGAAACTCGTTGTGCTAAATGTAGGGCTAAAGCTATACCGTTAGTAAAAATCTGAATACTTTTAACATGAGCTAACCATGCAACCGCGGATTGACAAAGCCATCTTTTAGTGATTTTAGGAAGGGTAAGATAATCATCCATCTTTTATTAGCTACCTGGGCAAGATACATACTGACAAATTACATGTTTGCCTGGAATCGCATCAGATACACACTGACAACGTACATGTTTGCCTGGAATCGCACCAGATACATACTGACAAAGTACATGTTTGCCTGGAATCGCACCAGATACATACTGACAAAGTACATGTTTGCCTGGAATCGCACCAGATACATACTGACAAAGTACATGTTTGCCTGGAATCGCACCAGATACATACTGACAAAGTACATGTTTGCCTGGAATCGCACCAGTTACATACTGACAAAGTACATGTTTGCCTGGAATCGCACCAGATACATACTGACAAAGTACATGTTTGCCTGGAATCGCACCAGATACATACTGACAAAGTACATGTTTGCCTGGAATCGCACCAGATATATACTGACAAAGTACATGTTTGCCTGGAATCGCACCAGATACATACTGACAAAGTACATGTTTGCCTGGAATCGCACCAGATACACACTGACAAAGTACATGTTTGCCTGGAATCGCACCAGATACATACTGACAAAGTACATGTTTGCCTGGAATCGCACCAGATACATACTGACAAAGTACATGTTTGTCTGGAATCGCACCAGATACATACTGACAAAATACATGTTTACCTGGAATCGCACCAGATACATACTGACAAAGTACATGTTTGCCTGGAATCGCACCAGATACATACTGACAAAGTACATGTTTGCCTGGAATCGCACCAGATACATACTGACAAAGTACATGTTTGCCTGGAATCGCACCAGATACACACTGACAAAGTACATGTTTGCCTGGAATCGCACCAGATACATACTGACAAAGTACATGTTTGTCTGGAATCGCACCAGATACATACTGACAAAGTACATGTTTGCCTGGAATCGCACCAGATACATACTGACAAAATACATGTTTACCTGGAATCGCACCAGATACATACTGACAAAGTACATGTTTGCCTGGCATCATAGTGATCGTTTTTTATTGATTGCCGTGTTGACTTCATCGTGTAATTTGTTTTTTAGCGCCGTATACTCACGAATTGTACACTTCTACGACGACGGTCAGATTTATGGGTACATGAAGGCGGGTGCTGGGAGTAAACCAGTGCCCAGGTACTTGACAAATAAATACCTCCTGACTTTAAGCGAGGGCTGGATTCGAACGTGGTACTTCATTGGTCAGGGACAGATTGATAGGGGCGATATCAAGGCTTTCGTATTTTATTTATTTATTGTTCATTTGATTGAGTTCTGTCGACAGCATTATGGTGGGAGGAAACCGGGCAAAGCCCTGGGGAATTCCACGACCATACGCAGACTGCTGGAAGGCCACTTTCGAGTTTTAATCGAAAAGGCCGGCGAGGCCAACCTAGTCTGTTTAACAGAACCATGGATTGTTCTGACTGAAATCACGTCTTGGCTAAAACGATCAAGGATGGGGTGGTGAAAAACGATGATCTAAATGAATGAATGAGGTATAACAACACACCCACAGTATTTCAGCCTGTAGTTAGACGACGATGATGAGGCACAGCATCATTTACTAATGCTGAACTCAAATTAAACGATTTTATTATTATATTTTACATAAATATTTTCCTCCAAAAAAAAAAAAAATGAAGCAGTGGCGTCACCTTTAGGGAAGAAAATGGCCGGTTGCAGTTTTATGAAAGTCAGCATCAGCTAGCCTATAGGTGAGGCCGGTCCCCTCTCTACTCACCCTTATCAAATACTTCTCTGGTTACACATAACCGGCCGGCAGGACACTTGACAGTATTCGCCGTTTTCACCTCCCCGGGGTTATTCACACACTCGTAGTCAGCTGTCGGAGGATGCTGGTACGAACACGTATAGCAGGTCAAGTCTAAAACATAAATCAGTTTAGTATACTTTTTTGATTTGTTCATTTCATTTAAGCTTAACGTCACATAGTCAGGGATATTTCACGTATAGTTTTAGGGGTGTATAACCGCTAGTCTTCCAAAGAGACAGTGTACATCCGTGAAACAATTCCTAACGCAGGCCATGTTCAGCCTTATGCTAACCGGTATTACATGATATAACGGTATGTGATTAAGTTAATGAACTCATCACACGTTGTGTAAAACACGTACTCTGTTTGGTGCTTTCTCTGGTGGTAGATGTACAGCTGATCACAGGTAATACACAGATCCAGACGGCGAATAATACTCTGGTGCGCTCCATGATTGCAGTGTGTTCGTCAGTGCTATGTGTCCCTTGTTTAAGCGGATCCTATTGTTAGGCCTGATTTGATTCCTATATATGCGCTGATGGCGTGTTCACAAGCCGTGACGACATACTGCTGTATGCATATCTGTATACATGTGTAAATTTTCAGACGCGCCTGAGACAACTCTACCTAAAACGTCGTGTTGCTCATAACCACTACGAGATTTCTCCACATGGGCATACAGCACGCATAATTAACGTCTGCTAACAATGAGTCCATCATTTACAGAAGAACTGCATACTGCATTTCAAAGAATTTCTTTTTCAGCGATGACCTAGGGTTTACCTGTGGACTGTGAAACCGCTATCATGCAGAGTGAAAGCCATTTATGATAATGGCATATGCAAGTGTATAACTGTTAGTAATACCACAATTAATACCATCAGCCGAAAATCTCATGTCAGCAGGCTACAGCATAGTTGTGCTTGTCTAGTTGACATTTGAGGTTATGAAACAGTATGTTATACAACAAAAACAGTTTACAGCGAAATTGAAGTTTAAATTAAGTCATACAGAAGAGGAACCCCGATTTTTGTGTCATGTCATACATGCCATGCCAACGGCCGACCTAATACATGGACGTAAATATGACACAAAGCTATTGAAAACAACTGTCAGTTATTTCCTTGTGTGAGCGAATATTTACAGAAAATGGTGAACATCATAAATCTAGCTTTATGTGGGTGTTTAATAACAATTTACATGTGTGGAAATTCCAGCTTTATTGACTCTGCGCTCTGTCGTTTAGCAACACAAAACGCATTATAAATTGTACCCAGTTTATTTTAAGGAGCTCTTTGAGATTATAAGACTGGGAATCATACATTTACTAAAAATGCCTACGGTATGCTTGATTTATCACAGAAATATCCCAGTTATTTCTAACTCATTTCCTTGGATCAAGTCTGTAGTCGAAACACTTTGTCATTTCAGATTTTAATCTTAATGTGTATTTTTGAATAAGAAGGATAACTATTATCAACGGCTCATTGCGATGACTAAAAAGGGTAATATGTGGTTATCAATAGTGTACAGAGTGCGTTAGAAGTCATACCGATAATAAGGAATCAGTGTAATCAACGATTGTGAAGAGTTTGTTGTGTTTATCTTGTGTACTTTGATGCAGAATATGTGCTGATGAACTTTTCATGAAACCATGCCAAGACAACAACAGCATCGCATATCCAAAGCGAAACAACTGTTCATACCCTTTAAAACACCGATTATTTAAATAAATAAGTAAACATTTCCACTTGGAGTTTAACGTATATGGCAAGGTTCCATCTTCGCAAAACAAGACGCCTCTCGCCACAAGGAAATATACATGTACATGTACAAGTTTCCAGGCAGATAACAGAGGTAATTGGTCAGATCAGCTAATGCCAAAGATACCATAAATCCTTAGTTTGTCTCTGTTTCAACACGTCAGTAAGTCAAGAAATTTGGCTCGTTATCAATGAAATGGTTTCTGTTGTGTTGCCGACGGCTTCGGTTATTGTCGGGTAACATCAGACCCTAACGGGACTGGTATATGTTTATGAATAATGAATAATGCAAATGCTTTCTGCTCAACTTGAGAACAAAAACAAGTCAGTGCAAGTGATGATGACGCCATTTTACAGATCCGTGTTGTTTTTTGCCCCATTTTACGGCGTAGAGGTCAAATGTTTCAAATTCTGGCCTAAAAGCAAGATCAACGCTGCTCTCATGGTAAGCTCAGTTACTTATTTCATTGGTGTTTTAGGCCGCCACTTATACGACGTCGGTCAGCATTATGACAGGAGGAAACGCGGCAGGCCCCTGTGAAAACCTACGATTGGTTTCACCCGTGTTTGGTTTTATTTCTCCACCAGTAAACATAGATGTCTTCATATAATAAAACATATGGACAAGGCCTTTAAATATGCAAAAGATGCAATAAGCAATAGGCTCCTGAAACGAAAACAGACATAAAATGAACCTAGCATATCAGCCGAATATCATCGACATATAGCTAAAATATTTATATTTATATATTCATGTTATCTATCGACGTGGTGTTAAACCATAATCACTCACTCATTCAGTATTCATTTATTTATTTGATTAGTTCCACGCTGTATTCAAAAATATTTTACTTATACGACCAGCATTATGGTGGGAGGAAACCGGACAACCCCCGGGGGAATATCTGCAGTTTGCTGGCGGAACTTCTCACGTACAGCCATGAGCTGCACTTGAACTCACAGTGATCACATTGGTGAACCTGTTGGGTCATTCCACTGATCTGACAATCTAACCACTAGGCCACCATTCATTCAGCAGGAAGGCCATTGCAACTGTATGCAAATACCGTTACTTATTTTAAATTTCAAATATTTAGACTGTAGGGTAAACATCAGGGATAATGTATGACTCTAATGACGTCATGAGACTTTTCAATGTACAGGCCTGATTAAAATTCCTATGAACAATTGTTCGCTCTTTGAGCACGAAAAGGTTAATCTCACATTAAACACCTAAGTATATCTAAGTATATACGACATATCGTTTGAGTATGAAACAATGTGTATAATTAATAAAGTATCGATGTTGTTGATGTAATACGGACGAAACGACCGCAATAATCAGTCTAACTCGTCCAACATCACCTTACTTGGCCAACATCGCCTAAATGGGAAAAATATTACTTAACTGTGCTCATATAGCATAACAGGACCAATATCGCCTAACAGGACCAATATCACCTGACGGGGTCGATATCGTATAACCAGGCGAATATCGCCTAACTGTGCCAATGTCGCCTAACAGGACCAATATTGCCTAGCAGGACCATTCTCGCCTAACAGGGTTAGTATCGTCTAACAGGGCTAGCACCTCGTAACTGTGCTAATATCGCCTTACAGGGCCAATATCACCTGAGCCAATATCGCATAACAGGACAAATATCGCCTAGAAGGACCAGGATCGCCAAACAAGACTAATATTTTCTAACAGGACCAATATCGCCTAACTGGGCCAACATCGCCTAACTTGACCAACATCGCCTAAAAGGACCAATATCGTCCAACCAGGCGAGTATCGCCTAACAGGACCAACTTCGCCTAACAAGACCAATATCGCTTAACTGGACCATTATGGGCCAACATCGCCTAACTGGGCTAACATCGCCTGAAAGGATCAATGTCACCTGACTGGACCAACATCGCCTAAAAGGAGCAACATCGCCTAACTGGGCCAAGATTGCATGGACGTGTACTAAACGCACGTGAGAGATGGTATCACGTGATTTTCATGTGACGTCTGCTTCTAGCTGTTAAGCCTTGTCAACATTCCTGGGAAATATAAAATACCAAGTTAGAGAAAAAAATTTTGACCATCTACATTTTATTCGTGTAAAAATCAACAGTTAATTAATAAAATTGTTTTAAATGAATGATTTTTACATTGTCTTAGTTATAGGTCTCCGGTTTCGAACGTTGTGCCCGAAAATGAGCCAAAATGAAATCATAGAGTAGTAACATTATGCAATACATTGTACCTGTATACAGTATGATATGATATGGTATGGTGTGGTACGGTACAGTGCGGTACGTTATGATATGATATGATATGATATGATATACAGAAATGTGACAGATTTGTTGGACAGGCATACACGGATGTCTAGAATGGGAATCAAATCCCGCGGTCATGGGCCTTTCGTTCAAAGAGGTCCGTTATCTTGTCTACCCCCAAAATGTTCAACTCGGGTGAGCCGAGCCCAGAAATTATTACAGCAAATTCGGCGGTCAGTTGGCAAAGATTAAAAACTATGAATTAAACCGGTTTTTCTCTCAGGAGATGGATGACGATCAGGAGCTAGATGATGGTCGGGAGCTGGATGACGGTCATGAGTTTTGGATTGGGCCTTACCGGAGGCCTAGCTTAACGACAAATGAATTCGAGTACGAATATACTGATGGTGAGTATGCATTAGTAATAAACTCCCATCCCTCTCCCCCCAAAAGTGTTATTCTCCCAACGTATGGCCCTGAAGCAATCTCTGGGTTTTGGGCGTTTATAAATAAACTATGCAAAAAACTGAATAATAAACTCAAAAATTTTTTTTTTGTTTTTTTTTTTTGGCAGGAGAGGAGCCTACTGAAAATGTTTTCTCCAATTCCTTCAACAACATCTATATCAAAGTATGGAGAGACATAGGAACTTGCCCTTGGTACCTTGGTGTGAAAACATTACGGAGACGATTTATCCTCCAATACGGTATAACCCATAAAGGTAAGAACATTACAGGTAGGTGGTCTTGAAAAAATAAGAACATGTGTGATTCTCAGTTTTCAATATGTGGATTTATGTTTTTATTTGATTGGTGTTTTACGCCATACTCAAGAACATTTAAATTATACGACGGCATTATGTTGGGAGGAAACCGGGCAGCTCAGGGGAAACCCACGACCATCTGCGGATTGCTGGCAGACCTTCCCACGTACGGTCGAACAGGGAGCCATCATGAGCTGGACGGTTTGAACTCACAGAGATCACATTGATCAGAGGCTCCTGAGTCATTGCGCAGCGCTGGCACGCTAACCTCCCCTGGCACGGTCCCCTCAATGCGCAGAAAACAGGTGGATGAATTTTTCCATATGTGACACTGAATTCCTTCGTATTAGGAGCGAATAACCTTGCATCATGACTCAGTCCTCACTTAACACATCACGGCGGTCACGTGAATCGGCATGAATCAAATAGGTAACACTAATTAATTAATCACTAATTAAAATAGATATCACTCTTGTCCTGGGTAATCACAGTCGTGCCATCCAGCACAGATGAACCTCAGTTGATCTTTGTGTTGTTAGTGGATTAGTGTTCTACGCCGTACTCAAGAATATTTCACTCATACGAAATCGGCCAGCATTATGGTGGGAAGAAACTGGGCAGAGCCTATGGGAAACCCAAGACCGTCCGCAGGCTGCTGATCGTCTGTTCATGTACATAAACTGAGTGTACACAAGGAAGAAAACAATTACTGTAAATGAATCAACAACACAGTCTACTGTTAAACCAAGAACTAAGGTCACGTCATCAATATGGCCTACTGTGGAACCAACAAGTACGCACACGTCAGCAACACAGTCGACTGTGGAGTCAACAACACGCTTTAAATCTGAGAATAAGTTTACAACCGAGAAGAGGTATGTATAGCAAAAAAACAAAACAATTCATGTTTAGGAATGAAAGCCTAAACTGCAAAGAACTCCAGTAATGATGGAGATAGTACCAATCACAACATAACGAACAACAATATTGTGTGTATTACTGTAAACTAAACATTATTAATTCAGCCATTTAAAAGCAAGTGAAATGGTAAGGAGGGGAATTGGCCCATAGCTGATGCATCAAACTGACAACGAAGTCAAGTGACGACAGAGTGTACTTTTGCCTCCACTTCCCTTTGGATTTAGTTTTAGATTTTATGGATATATCAATAACAAATACGTAAGACTGCTCCAGGAATGAATTTAATCTTGAAACAAAGGCACAAAAGTCCCATATTTGAATTATAGTCAACTCAATTTGAAGTTTTGTAAGTACTTTTTTCTCCACTGGGGTGTACATATGCAAAATTTTTGACATTCAAATAGGAGATGTTACTATTTCATAATTTTGTCACCTTGCAAATATTCTGCAAATATAACCTGACACGTAAGTGTAACCTCTTTCTTTTTTTAAAGGCTTCTCCGATGTTAACTGGGTATAAACATCTTAGATATAATATAGGGGACCTCCATGGCCGAGCTGATCAGCGTGCCATCACGTGCAATTATCCAGGAGCCTCTCACCAATATGGTCGCTGAGGTCATGTCCAGTTTTGCTGGGTCATTGCTGGCTTCCTCTCCGGCCCTACTTGGAAAGGTCCAACAGCGATCTGGGTTCCCCGCGAGCTTTGCCTTGTTTCCTCCCACCATAATGCTGGCCGTTGTCGTATAAGTGAAATATATTGAAGTACGGCGTAAAACACCAATCAAATAAATAAATTAATTAATTAATTAAAAAAAATAATAATAAATAAATATTATGTCAGGCGGAATACTTTTATCAATTGTTGAAATATAGAATGTACATATTGGTGAGACCGTCAGTATGTCAGTTGTAATGCAAATCCAGAGTAATGACAATGAGATAATCATATTTTAAGTAAAGGCCTGTGATAGGGCTCCCAGAAATACAAGTGTCACAAGTCTCACTATAGTCTCCGAATCTGATGAATATCTTTGGTTATTCAAATATATTAACTAAATTTGATAAAATCATGTACAGGAACCCTACTCCAAATTCCGTGCTTTGGATTTTAACGCCCGTCAACAGGAAGGTTCACTTGGAAACCTATTGAAGCCCTATTCGACAAAATCATAAGGTAACTTCGTGTACAAAAGTTCCTCACGCATCCACGTGGAACAGTTTTCCTTCGCCATCGCTCTGCCGGGTAGTATTCGCCTTACATTTAACAGAGTTGTGTTCTTGCAAATGTTCAAAACGTTTAAACAACATTGCCGACCGGCATCTGTATCCCTGAAGAAAAAAAAAACAAGTTAGGTCTTTTCCATAAATCTTCCAACTGGACTTTAATGATAAAGCTTTGATAACTCTAGACTTTCAAACTCTGTGTCGATAAGGCAGACTTAATTTGCTGATAGCACTTAAATATTTTCATTATTGTAAAATGATTATATTTTTCACAGATTATAATAACAACGAGGAAACATGGGGTCAGTGTGGTACGTACTTTTGCCTTCATGTTCTTCAGAATTTAGGCTAGGTTTTATGGATACATCACATATAATCACCAATATTTAATATTGCTTCCGGAAAAATTTAAGCTGGAAACAAACGATGTATGGTTGGCAACGGATGGAATGTGTTATACATAAATATCAAAATTAGGACTTTGCCGCCACTTTGTCAGATACTCAGACACAAGGACGGAAATGAATAAACTCGTGACCTGAAACATAAGTGTAGCCATTTTTTATTTGGTTAGACAATGCTTCTCCGGGTGTAAATTGGACATAAACCTTAATAATGTAAAATCCGTGGGAAACTCTGTCAGCACCTTGCGGCTTTCCCTGGACACTGACTGGTTTCTGGCCCACCCTAATGCTGTTGGCCTAGTATAAGTGAAATATGATTGAGTATGGTGTGAATCACTAATTAAATAACTAAATATTAATATAAAACCAGGCGAAATAGTATTAGAAGTTTTTGAAATATAGAACGTACATATGCGTGAAACCCAAAACCAGCAGAAGATCTATTGATTGTCTTTATTGTGTTTATATTGCCAAAATGCGACGTGAGTTATAGTTCATTTATTCATTTGATTGATGTTTTACGCCGTACTCAAAAATATTTCACTTATACGACGGCGGCCAGCATTATGGTGGATGGAAACCGGACAGAGCCCGGGGGGAAACCCACGACCATCCTCAGGTTGCTGACAGACATGATTTACAAAGAAAGTTATTAAAAACTGATGTTCATTACCACGTTTCGTGAACTTTGTCCCAGCGAGCAATTTCATTCCTCTTCTGTTCACGAATTCGTAAGAAACTCTTTTGCAACAAGAAGCATAATCTTAAACTGACGTCATGGAGCATTTGACAGTAACTTCAAAATAGGTAATCTTATGGAATATTTGTTGCTTACCTTCCCTATGATATAGTTACTATTATTTTCTTCGAAACTTTGTGTCACAGTTGTACATGTAAAGTGAATTGGGCATGCGGAGCTAATGCAACACAACACTTTTTCTGAAGTTCCTCTCAGATACACAGCGACGTGTTCGTAGATACCCGGATGCGTGGCGTCGTCCTTCAACCTGAATACAGTCCGATGTGACACATTCAAAGACATGGATCGCCTAGAAGACAGGATGTTTTCAGGCGAAGGCGACTGGATGACTTTCAACTTGGAATGGCTTGGATAACTCCAAAGCGGATGTTATGCAAGTGCACTGAGCCTCTTCAATTAGATCAGAACGCTCTTAGCTAGACCCGCAAAATCAGGCATTGCCTGGAGTTTCCTGGGTCTGTGTAGTAATGCAGTGTTTAAGAACGATATCAGAGAATTCTAATTGGCTGTTGTCGAATGAGTTAAAGTTGTAAATAGCTGTTCGAAAATTTACCTATGGTGAACAACCTGAATGTCCTATTCTCCACAGTTTGGGTTTGAAATGGCAAAGAACTCCCACATGTCAGAATGTATTCTCAATGTCAATACTTCTTTGTGTATTTGGCATTTTATTTGTTTGTTCCACCAAAGACGTGCTGTTGGCCTTACCATTTGTGCTGTACCATACTTTCACTTAGATCTCGAAGTGATCACTTAGAAAAGTAATATAAAACAAACTTTTTTAATCACACTACATACTATACCAGTGCTGACACACTAAGCCAAGGCTGAACAATGGTGTGCTCAGACCTATCTAAGCGATAACGTTTGGTGAGCAAACTGGTTAACAATGTAGTATTCATGCATTACAAGAAAACATTATCAATTGTGGAGAGTTTTGAGATCTAATTTTTTGTCACAAAAAGAAAAAAGTCCTGCTGTATAATGTGACTTGTCAAAACAGTTGGGACAAATTTTAACGTCGGAAATTAATTAACCGAGTAACTTGTCTCGCCGTGGTCCAGAGGAACCTCTTTCGCCCACATCCCCCCGATCCTCCCCCACTTTCCTTCAGGAACTTCTTAATTTCAAAAAATGCGCAGCTCCTCTATTTTCTCCATTATTTGTCCGCTCTAAAAGACTCTTTTTTCCAGACGCCCAAACTATACAGTAAATGTAATCAAAACCAGCTGCCTAAGTCTGACAGGTCACATCGTACAGTTGGACGTTTATACCTTTTGCTACGAAAGAGTTCAATCTCCCTTATTCAGTTTGGACTCGGGTCGGAAATTATGTCGGAAATGATACCGCATTCTGGTGTGAGATGTTGTAAGGGCGCTGTTTCTGCAATAGATGGATTGCTGTTGAAATAAGCTGTCCCAGCCATAGAATGCTTCGTTGTGTTTGTAAGGATGGGTAAATAAAAAAGTTATTAGACCGCAATTCACGGAGATTTTATTATCTAGGCCTACTGGGACCTCCGTGGCCTAGGGGTTTAGCACGCCAGCGCGGCGTAATGATCGAGCAGCCCCTCACCAATGCCATCGCTGTGAGTTCAAGTTCAGCCCATGCTGGGTTCCTCTCTGGCCGTTCGTGGAGAGATGTGTCGGCAACCTGAGGATGACCGTGGGTTTTCCCCGGGCACTGCCGAGTTTCCTCCCACCATAACGCTGACCGGCGTCGTATAAGTGAAATATTCTTGGGTAAGGCCTAAAACATAAATCAAATAAATAAATAAATAAATATACCCAGCAGTGTGCTACGCAGTCAGCAGCATTTGGATGAGGGTGAAACACAATTTCATGATTAGGTGGAACCAAGATGAATGTACAGTCTATTATGTGATCATGCCCCTTTTTGTTACAGAATACAATCTGAATTCAACAGTCCGAATGATTCGGGATGATTTAGATCAAAACCACGTGACATTATCGTTCCGAAACCTTCACTTTTCATGCTGAAGCTGTATATCGTGTGTCATCAATGTTACCGTTACTACGAAACAACACAACTTTATTTTGGGGGGTCTCCGTAGTTCAGTTGGTTAGCGCGCTAGCGCCGAGTAATAACCCAAGAGCCTCTTGCCAATGCGATTGCATTGACCAGCTGGCTTCCTTTCCGGCCGTACGTGGGAAGGTCGGTCAGCAACCTGCGGATGGTCGTGGGCTTCCCCCGGGTTCTGCCCGGTTTTCGCCCACTGTAATACTGACCGCCGTCGTATAAGTGAAATATTCTTGAGTACGGCGTAAAACACCAATCAAATAAATAAATAAAAAAAACTTTGCAGAAAGACACAAGCAGTTGTCTAATACCAGAAAACTATTCTATAATTATCTTTCGCTTGACTGCATTATAACATTCAGATTGTCTTCAGTTATCAAATCTTGCTTTGATCCATGCTAGTTTATTTTGTTTCATAGTATATTTCTTTTAGTGAGTGGTCTATATTCAGCTGTCTCTAAAATCAGTCATACTCACTACCAAAATTGCCTTTAGTCAGTGATATGTAACAACACAAGCTCTACACATGGATATGTTTGAAATCCATATTCTTTCAAAGAAAATAAAATTGGAACACTTTTTCTAATTCACAATTCGGGTGACCTTATAAATATTCAAAAACAACGGTTTTGGCGGTGAAAATGTCAAAGGCTGAGAGAATACATTGTCCATCGCTAGAAAGTGTCTACAGCTGGATTCGAACACGAGACCCCAATGGTTATGGAGGATATTCTGAGTTGACTTTGAAGGACACATTACATGCTTATTTCATGCGCATTGTCCTATGTCCATTGTAATACGACACCGCTCCAAATACCCGGGATACCCACCAACTTAAAGTTAGAGCCTATAGGCTGTCGCAACTGAGTTCTAATTTGAGACCAGCTAGTAGCGCTTTTCTGGCATGATGCCTGTTACCAGTTCTGTGAAACGCAAACAATGCAGCGGATTAAAAAGTAACAAGTTGTTAGTTGTAAACAAAGAAAACTATAAGATCTAGTTACGCCAGCCAATAGAAAACAACATCCAGTAATTGCATCGATATGGAGACGCGACGTTTTGCCATCATAATTACCTTTAAATTAGTATGCATTTGTAAAATAAGCCAACACAATAATAATACATCCCTATATCATGTCCATATAGATGCAGTCCTGACGTAAAAATATGTTACAGTTTAAACGGTCGTTTCAATCGATTATCTTAAATGAAAAATTCATGAACTACCACAGGTATTTTTTAGCGGCAAACTCAATTGTCTGTACACTGCTGACAGGGAGGCATCTCTGGCTGACATGGTGTTCATCGGTTAGCTAACGACTTTTGACTGACGAAACCATGCTTGTGTTTCTGACTATAGCTTCTTTAACGCTGCACCGAATACATGTCACAGGTGAGTATAACCTCTGCTCAAGAATTTCCGTGGGTATATCAACGGTTATAGTTTCTGGGCTCTGAAAATGGAAGGTGTAGCACTCAATATTTCAGCCTGGATTTCAGGGCGCAGTGGACATTCTAATTTCCTTCTTCATACTCATTTTCGGCATATTTTTCAATACTGGATAAATAGTCCGTAGTTAGTAAACTGTAAACATCATCCGTCTTATAGTAATAATGTATGGAATTCTAACAGCAAAGGCATATTATCTCTTTTTTCCCAGCTAAATACACATTTCCAGCCCTCTCGAGGAAACAGTAATCACAATGCTGATTGCAAAAAATACCATCGATTCTTCACAATTAGAGTAAGACTAAATTACGTCACAAAAGTTGGTTGTTTATCTGCCAATGCACTCTCTTCGCATGGGCCACCATTATAAAAGCTCAATGTTCTTGGGTTTCGTTAAAATAAAACATCTACTAAACATCTACTACTGAAAGAACTAAGATTTATTTATTTATTTATGTGATTGGTGTTTTACGCCGTACTCAAGAATATTTCACGTATACAACGGCCGCCAGCATTATGGTGGGAGGAAAGCGTGCAGAACCTGGAGGAAACCCACGACCATCAGCAGGTTGATGATAGACCTTCCCACGTACGGCCGGAGAGGAAAGAACTAAGGCTATTTTAAATCGTGAATGGTAGGGATAGTGTCGAGTGCATGTACCGTCAAACTGCCACAAACCAAGTTATATCATGGTGTAATCAGGCGTGCTTAGCTTGATTATTGCATGTCAGACGGCCTGGCACTAGTGGAGATGACTTAAAGGAAATTAAATTGCTCGAGAAGACGAGCTTCGAAACTGGTTTAGGCAGCAATGTAATTTTGCCAACCAAAGCTGAGATCTCAGAAAGGCCCTGGTTCAAAAGTTAATGCGAATTTTATCACTTATTGTTGTTGTTGTTACCCTAAAATTAGACGGTGGAAATTTTCTGTTTTCTGCAGTGTGGCATATTCTGTTTTCTGTAAAACTGATTTTTCGGTTTTGTTGTCTGAACTAGATTTTATAAAAGAAAAAAAAACTGTGGCCAAGCCAGGCCTTTTTGTACCCTTGCCAAATAGTGAGTATGTGTTTCATGCTTACTCTGTTCTTGTGCTCGACCTCTGGAGGTATCCATTGTCAGTTTTGGCAATTTTTGAAATGAGCTTCATGAAACCGGCCCCTGGATTTTGCTACAATTTTCCGCGCAGGTTGGCCCTTGAATTTTTAAACGATTTTTCACCATTGCGAAATACGACAGAAATGTGAAAATATTGTCTGTAATAAGGGATTTGCACATTAAACTGTGGCGGAGGTTTGAGCTTGACGTGCCTTCCGGTTTAAATAGCATTACTATGACTGTTACTGAACCAAACATACATATCTGTTAGTGAACCAACAACTGCCTAATCCTTACCCATCTTCGCATAATCATGACCAGACTGTTACTAAACCAGTCACGCCCTGTTGCTGAGCCAATCACGCCTTGTTGCCGAACCAGTCACGTCTTGTTGCTAAACCAGTCATGCTCTGCTGCTGAACCAGTCACGCTCTGTTGATGAATCAGTCACGCTCTGTTAATCAACCAGTGACACCCTGATTACTGAATCAGTCACGTCTTGTTGCTGAATCAGTCATGCTCTGCTGCTGAACCAGTCATGCCCTGTTACCGTACCAATCACGCCCTTTTACTGAACCAGTCACACCATCTTACTGCTTCTCATTGGTTTTATTGATTGGTGTTTTACGCAGTACTCAAGAATATTTCACTCATACGACGGCGGCCAGAAATATATAGTAGGTGGAAACCGAGCAGAGCCCGGTGGAAACCCACGACCATCCGCAGGTTGCTGGCAGACCTTAACACTTACGGCCGGAGAGACAGCCAGCATGAGCTGGGATTGAACTCACAGCGACCGCATTGGTGAGAGGCTCCTGGGTAAGTACGGCTCCTGGGGCTAGCGTGCTAACCGAGGCATGGAGCCCCCTGGATCTCATTAAACTAGCTACGTCCCGTTAGTGAATCTTTCATGTTCTCTTACTGAACCAGTCATGCCCTGTTACTAACTAATAACTCCCTGTTATTGAACCTGTCATGTCCGCTAACTGAACTAGTCAAGCCCTGTCAGTGATCCAGTCGTGTCCTCTTACTGAACTAGTTACGCCGTGTTAGTGAACCAGTCTTGTCCTCTAACTGAACTAGTCACGTTGTGTTAGTGAACAAGTCGTGTCGTCTTGCTGAACTAGTCAAGCCCTGTTAGTGAACTAGTCACGCCCTCTTACTGAACTAGTCAAGCCGTGTTAGTGAGCCAGTCATGACCTGTTACTGAACTAGTAACACCCTGTTAGTGAACCTGTCATGTCCGCTAACTGAACTAGTCAAGCCCTGTCAATGATCCAGTCGTGTCCTCTTACTGAACTAGTCACGCCGTGTTAGTGAACCAGTCTTGTCCTCTTACTGAACTAGTCACGTTATGTTAGTGAACAAGTCGAGTCGTCTTGCTGAACTAGTCAAGCCCTGTTAGTGAACTAGTCAAGCCCTCTTACTGAACTAGTCAAGCCCTCTTACTGAACTAGTCAAGCCCTCTTACTGAACTAGTCACGCCCTATTACTGAACTAGTCACACCCTGTTAGCGAACCAGTCATGTCCTCTTACTGTTAGTGATCCAGCCATGTCCTCTTACTGAACTAGTTCCCGTCCTGTTAGCGAACTATTCACGCCCTCTTACTGAACTAGTCACGCCCTCTTACTGAACTAGTCACGCCCTAATACTGAACTAGTCACACCCTGTTAGCGAACCAGTCATGCCCTCTTACTGTTAGTGATCCAGGAATGTCCTCTTTCTGAACTAGTGACACCCTGAACATTAGCGAACCAGTCATGTTCTCTTACTCTTAGTGATCCAGTCATTTCCTCTTACTGAACTTGTCACGCCCTGGTAGTGAACTAGTCACGACCCCATCCTGAACCAGTCATGTCCTATAACTGAACTAGGCGCACCCTGGTAGTGAACCACACTCACCCTGATGATGTCTGAAACACTCAACATCGGTCTGTTATTAAACCAAAGTTACAGTCAATCAAATCAGTAATTTTTAAACAGTATACTTTTTTTGTATGTATGAATGGGTTGTACTCTCGCGTTGGTGAATGATGTTTTTTGTTTGCGCCAGGTTTAGAGTGCAGTGCCTGGGAGCCATCGCTTACCGAAAAAGTCCTCCCTGTCCTGGACACGTGTTACCTCGTCTACTCCAAATCCATAAAGCTGAGCTGGGAAGACGCGCAACGGCACTGTGAGAAGTTTGGCGGCCTGCTGGCGAAAATTAAAAATTCTGAGACAGACATTTATCTCTCACAGAACCTGGAAGATGGGGAAGAATTTTGGATTGGTGTTTCGAGACGGCCGGCTGAGGGGTCAAGTGGCTACGAATGGGTCTACACCGATAGTAAGAGGATCGTATAATGAATTGCATGTTTGAAAGCTGAATGGATTTATCTATTACTGACAATTGTGTCACGAACTTTTTGCACGCTGAATGGTCATGTTTGAACTGTTTGCACACTAAATGGTTGGTTATATATTACTTATGACCATGCTTGAACTGTTTTACACACTAAATGGTCAGCTATATATTACTTATGACCATGCTTGAACTGTTTACACACTAAATGGTCAGTTATATATTATTTATGATCATGCTTGAACTGTTTACACACTAAATGATCAGTTGTATATTGTTTATAATCATGAAATGAACTGCTTGAACGTTGAGTGGTCAGTCGTCTTGCTAATGATCCAAAGATGAAAATGCAGGGTTAGGCGTCCTATATAGCGCATTTAGGCCAATTTATTAATAAAAGAACTCATATTGGCCAATGGGAAGTCGAGCTTAAAACATTTGTCTTTCCATCTTAATCATAGAATTTTAACCTTGGATATCTTCTGCGCTTATTTTATTTCTAAAATCAATATTTTATCATATTCACAAAAAATCCTCCATATGATTTTATGATGGAAATGTATTCTTCTAAAAGGCAGTTAATATTCAGCTATCTGTTAAATAACTCATGACCACTATCAGAATTGCCTTTTGCGCGGGACACGTGATACCACTATCTCTACATAGTGACATGATGGGTCACCATATTAATAAGCAGAAAGACAAGTTAGAATACATAATGTTAAACTCCATAAACCCGTGTTTAAGATTATCAGTTTATTGCCGCTAGTAACGACTGAAAAACTATATTTTCCAGGCATATCGCCAACTATACAGTCGTTTTTGTGAGTGTGATTATCTCCCTTTAATGAGGGGCCTCGTTGGCTCATTTAGTTAGCGCGCTTGCCCAGGAGCCTCTCACTAATGTGGTCGCTGTGAGTTCAAGCCCAGCTTATGCTGGCTTCCTCTCCGGCCTTACGTGGGAAGGTCTGTCAGCAACCTGCAAATGGCCGTGGGTTTTCCCCGGGATCTGCCCGGTTTTCTCCCACCATAATGCTGGCCGCCGTCGTATAAGTGAAATATTCTTGAGTACGGCGTAAAACACCAATCAAATAAATAAATAAATCTCCCTTTAATGAAAATTGTCTTGACTGAAAAGTGTCTTAAATCGAGTCATAGTAAGGAATTATATTTCACCTATCTTGCAGAGGAGAAAGCTGTTTTCAGTCTGCTGAATGACCCACCAAATTACATGGAGACTACCGTGGTTCATGTTTTGTACATGGTCGTGTGGAAAGAGCTGGAGACTTGTCCCTGGCATAAGGCAGAACCTGGGGATACGAGACGCTTCATTTGCCAGTACAGTAAGTATCCCTACCATTTCTTATCACAAGGGTTTGAGGACGCTCCATTTGCCAGTACAGTAAGTATCCCTACCATTTCTTATCACAAGGGTTTGAGGACGCTCCATTTGCCAGTACAGTAAGTATCCCTACCATTTCTTATCACAAGGGTTTGAGGACAAGAGACGCTTCATTTGCCAATAAAGTAAGTATCCCTACCATTTCTTATCACAAGGGTTTGAGGACAAGAGACGCTTCATTTGCCAATAAAGTAAGTATCCCTACCATTTCTTATCACAAGGGTTTGAGGACAAGAGACGCTTCATTTGCCAATAAAGTAAGTATCCCTACAATTTCTTATCACAAGGGTTTGAGGACGCTCCATTTGCCAGTACAGTAAGTATCCCTACCATTTCTATTCACAACAGTTTTGAGGTCAAGAGAGGTTTCATTTGCCAGTGCACAGTAAGTATCCCTACAATTTCTTATCACAAGGGTTTGAGGACGCTCTATTTGTCAGTACAATAAGGATCCCTACCATTTCCCATCACAAGAGTTTGAGGACAAGAGACGCTCCATTTGCCAGTACAGTAAGCCTCCCTACCATTTCTGATCACAAGAACTTGGGGACAAGAGATGCTTGTTTGAAAGTACAGTATTAAAGTATCCCGACCATGTCTGATCCCAGGAGCTTGAGCACAAAACACGCTTTATTTGCCACCGCAGTAAATTTCCCTGCCATTTCTAATTAGAGGAGTCTGAGGACATGAGGCGCTTCATTTGCCAATAAAGTAAGTATGCCTACCATTTCTGATTAGAGGAGTATGAGGACAAGAGATGCTTCATTTTCCAGGTCAGTAAAATATCACCAGCATTTCTGATTAAAGAAGCTGATGACAAGAGTCACCTCATTTGCGAATACAGTAATTATCATAACCATTTCTGAACAGAAGAGCCTGGGGAAAAAGAGTCGCTTCGTTTGCCAGTACATTTATGATCAGAAGAGCCTGAGGAAAAAGAGTCGCTTCGTTTGACAGTACATTTATGATCAGGAGAGCCCGAAGAAAAAGAGTCGCTTCCTTTGCCAGTACATTTCTGATCAGAAGAGCCTGAGGAAAAAGAGTCGCTTCGTTTGACAGTACATTTATGATCAGGAGAGCCCGAAGAAAAAGAGTCGCTTCGTTTGCCAGTACATTTCTGATCAGGAGAGCCTGAGGAAAAAGAGTCGCTTCGTTTGACAGCACATTTATGATCAGGAGAGCCCGAAGAAAAAGAGTCGCTTCGTTTGCCAGCACATTTATGATCAGAAGAGCCTGAGGAAAAAGAGTCGCTTTGTTTGCCAGTACATTTATGATCAGGAGAGCCTGAGGAAAAAGAGTCGCTTCGTTTGACAGTACATTTATGATCAGGAGAGCCCGAAGAAAAAGAGTCGCTTCGTTTGCCAGTACATTTATGATCAGGAGAGCCCGAAGAAAAAGAGTCGCTTCCTTTGCCAGTACATTTATGATCAGGAGAGCCCGAAGAAAAAGAGTCGCTTCGTTTGCCAGTACATTTATGATCAGGAGAGCCTGAGGAAAAAGAGTCGCTTTGTTTGCCAGTACATTTATGATCAGAAGAGCCTGAGGAAAAAGAGTCGCTTCGTTTGCCAGTACATTTATGATCAGGAGAGCCCGAAGAAAAAGAGTCGCTTCGTTTGCCAGTACATTTATGATCAGGAGAGCCCGAAGAAAAAGAGTCGCTTCGTTTGCCAGCACATTTATGATCAGAAGAGCCTGAGGAAAAAGAGTCGCTTTGTTTGCCAGTACATTTATGATCAGGAGAGCCTGAGGAAAAAGAGTCGCTTCGTTTGACAGTACATTTATGATCAGAAGAGCCTGAGGAAAAAGAGTCGCTTCGTTTGACAGTACATTTATGATCAGAAGAGCCTGAGGAAAAAGAGCCGCTTCGTTTGCCAGCACATTTATGATCAGGAGAGCCTGAGGAAAAAGAGTCGCTTCGTTTGCCAGTACATTTATGATCAGGAGAGCCCGAGGAAAAAGAGTCGCTTCGTTTGCCAGTACATTTCTGATCAGGAGAGCCTGAGGAAAAAGAGTCGCTTCGTTTGCCAGTACATTTCTGATAAGGAGAGCCTGAGGAAAAAGAGTCGCTTCGTTTGCCAGTACATTTATGATCAGGAGAGCCCGAGGGCATTCATGAGAAGTGCTATAGCCACAATAGGTGCTATATTTTTTTTACTTCTTGTCCTGTTTTATATGTCAAATCTCATAAATTTGGTTTTGTAATTCGACAAATGCTTGAACGATTATGCTGTACTTCACATCGACAGTATTTAAACTTACTGCTACAGCTATAATTGTTCGTCTCTTGACATGTTTGATATATCGGGTGGGCATAAAAAAATGGGCCGTACTTTGATGCTGCAGTGCTCCATTATCCTTTGTTCAAACCCTTTCAAACTTTAGACACTCAAATTGTTAATACACTGACCAGTTTTCAAGGTCATAGCTTGAGTAGTCTGTGCACAGGGTCAAAATGAAAACATAACCTCAAAAACGCACGTTCCGGTGACACACATTGCATCACCTGTCAGGTATCATGAGTAGAGCGAGCGCTGCACCTGTGTGACGCGCGTCAATAAAGGGTCATCTGGAAAAATTGTCTGGCTCTAGTGTCAGAGAAACCCTTCTGCCAGACAGGCACAAGTTTTTGCTGAATCAAGATGGTTTTCTCTGCGGCGGACAAGGAATAGATCGCCTTTTCAAGTAAAACAAGGTAGAACGTCATTTTGAAATGTCCGGAACATGCGTTTTGGACTTTTTTTTTATTTTGATCCCATGAACAGATGAAATTGAAATTTGGTCTGTATACTAAGAACATAATGGCTTTTGAGTGCGTAAATTTTAGAAGCTGACGTAAAAGGGCTTCGGAGGTATTGGGTGTCAAAATACGGCCCATTTTTTTATGCCACCCGATATAGCTAATAGTGAGTAAACAGTTGTTATATTATTCTTTCAGCCTATACACCCCCTCCTGGAATAAAGTTCCCGTCGATATACGGAGGTAAGACAAGAAAGATAATAATTAAAAAGCCCATGTTAAGTCTATGGTCTATGGCTACGAACGTGTTGTATTAGCATGGAATGAAGACATTGCCTTGGTCTGCGAGGAAACAATAGCTGCTGACCTTCATTGCTAACCCTGCACACTAATTTTATTTATTTATTTATTTATTCATTTATTTATTTATTTACTTGATGGGTGTTTTACACCGTACTCAAAAATATTTCACTTATACGACGGCGGCCAGCATTATGGTGAGAGGGAACCGGGCAGAGCCCGTTGAAAGACCCACGACCATCCGCAGGTTGCTGGAAGACCTTACCACGTCCGGCCGGATTTTTTTTTATTAATTTTTAAAAAAAATACATGCTCATTATTTCAGAGTAGGGCTCCTCCTGACCTACTTGTAGGCCTATGTACAAATCCATATATGCAACATATTTCCATTAATCTTGATGACTTTTTCATGATGGCAGGCGACGTATAACAATAAAACGACAAGGTACTGAGCCAAAGCTGTAAAGAGGTGTGACTCGTTATTGTAACTATCAGCTGGCAGGATTACTCGTTATTGTTGAAATGTGCTTATGTCGTAAGATTTTTTTACTTTGCCAATGTCCTGATCTCAAAGAACTAGTGTCATCACTCGTTAATACTGAGCAGATTTAAAGGTTTCCACTGCATAGCCTAGTTTTCATGTCGCGAATTTCGCCAAACTTTTTCACAACAAATATATATAGGTCAATAATCAAGCATATTTTGACTGAAAACACAAAAAACAAAATGCATCTAGTATAACTTAAATAGAGCACATAAGGTGTACAAAAACATAACCAATTTCACCATGACAACTGTGGGACGGTATATCATTCAATTATTCTGCAAGGATATAAAAGGTCAGTTAACCTCGATATTTTGGATTTCCACCTCAGCTATCAGCGATCAGGGAAGCTTTTTAATTTAGGATGCTCCAGTGGTGGTGAGTAGAGTGGGGAGAGAGGGGGGGGGGGGGGGGGGGGGGGGGGGGTAGATGAGAGGTCATCCGAACCCACTGAAGTCAAATAGTCAATTTAAGTACCCGCGCCCTATAAATGGTACTCTCTTGTCGTTTAATATACCGGAAGTAAAACATATACCCGGTCCGTCCGCTGATCGTCTACCCAGATATGTACCTGCGCATTTTAAGAACACAATTAGGTTCTTTTAGTCATCTGTGTATTGAATGCAGGGCTACGGTTTTGATTGGTGATCATAGCAGTGCTAAACTTTAACCACTTCAGTCATAGAGAAGTAACCCGGTGTTACTTCAGATTTATTTAGGCCGATAGTTACATGTCAACAGAGCTCCACGGGACGGCTACTAGTCCTCACTTCAGTAAGATTAGGTAAACCTGACCTCCGTGGTGTGTATAAATGAAATATTTTCGAAAAGGACACCGGTGCCAAACCACAGATGAAGTATATAAACTAAATTATTTATTTATTTGATCGGCTTTTTACGACGTACTCAAGAATCTTTCAATTATACGACGGTGGCCAACATTACGGTGGGAAGAAACTGGACAGAGCCTTGGGAAACCCACAACCATCCACATTTTGCTGGCAGACCTTCTCACCTACGGCCAGAGAGGAAATCAGAATGAGCTGGACTTGAACTTACAGCAGTAGCACTGGTGCACTAGCATGCTAACCAATAGGCCACAGAGACCCCTAATATAAATAAATTAGGCAGCCCGAAATATTTTGGATGGGCCAGCGTGGTGAGCAAATTAATGAGCTTCCTATATAGATGTTACCGTTTAACAAATCTTTGAAAAATGTCTGCTTCCGGGTCTGTAAACTAGGTCGAAATGTATACCGGTACCTTTCTTCCTCAAACCATTATAATACCTTCAAATTATGTCAAAGGTCTTGACCAACTTGATTCACCCACAGCACTTGGTAACAGATCTTTAAGTCAAATTGACTTTCGAAATGAAATATCTCAAATAGCCAATAATAGCCTACTTTTTTCCTCAAACGCAGACGATGATTTGTCGACAACTACACAAGAGGCTACGTCAACAAGGATTACAACAACAACTAGTACAACAACTATGCAGACAACGATCCTCACAACTATACCACTAAAGACTACAGCAACGCCGTACCCTACAACAATTGTATCAACAACAACGCCCGCACAAACCACAACTGAACGACAGAAGACGGTTATGCAAAAACACTTCAGTAAGAAAGTTCTTAAAAGATTTATTTGAAGAAAATGCTTGCTTTTGCCTCAAATTAATTGTTATTGGCCATAAGCTAGGATCGACCCTCAGTTTTGCATTGTAATTTTATTTCTCCACATAAGGAGTTAGGCCCATCTGTATAGTCCAATATTTCAATTTTGAATTGCATAATCTTACAGTTTATTGCTCCGGACGCAAAATCAGCTTATTTAGTGCAATTTACGCTTTTTATGTTTTCGTTGATAAAGTCATTTTATTCAGCGCTGAGCTATACAGAGAAACAGAAATCTACTTCAATACACAGGGAACATAGGTTTGAAAGATCCTGCGATAGAAAATCTGGCTAACATGGCCACCAAAAACAGCACAAGCATGGAAGCCCATTGTGACCATCGTTCGATCGTTTCGTCGAGCAGCACTCAACATTTTCGTCGCCCAATCACTTCGTCGTCTTTGATTTGCATTTAACAGGAACGCGCCACTTTGTACATAAAATATCGACGGGTTGCTTTCTCATGCCAGTTTGAGAATGGGGAATATAATGAAAGATTTATGACACATAAATGTCAGCGACAAGAGTGTGATATTTCAGGTAACCACTGAAGTATGGCCTCTTGTCATTTTAACCCCGCTAGGGTTTAGTTTTAACTGTTCATGACACAATTTTTAGTTCCAGAAATAACATATCTGCTCCTTGGAATTTCAATCAACTGGAATTTCAGTAATACGTTGCTTTTATCAAACCCAATTTTCAATAAAGAAACGTCGCTATAATTAACATTAGCTGTGAAGATGATCTGTCTCCGTTCTCTTCCAGTTCTTTGCGGAACAATTCTTTGGTAGCATAGACTGCTACATAAATCTTCAGTGTTACTCTTTTGTTATTATTGTAATAAACATGTTTTTTACAAGTTTTGTATTTTAACTTTGGTTCCAGGTACTAAACGGCTACACAGAAAGAATATAACGTTCCCTCCAATGAACACCTTCTATGTAAGCAACACGCTAAACTGCATCCAAGCGTGTACGCAGACACCACAGTGTATTGGTGTCTCCATCCGGAAGGCTACCTCAACCTGCCACATATACAATGATCTCGTGGCGATGGCATCTGTCAGCATGGGAGAAGAGAAAGGCTGGAACACATTTCAAATACTATATGTAGTATAGTCAGGCGTAACGGGCTGGTATATGACGTCAAGCCCAATTCTAGCTCTATATACCAATAAATATTACTGCTGTCGAACTTATGAAATATTTGCTAGTCCTGTTAGTCCGGCGTATTGCGCTTAATTGGGTTATTCCTTAACACTGCAAAGAGAAAAGTTGTGATAACTCCACTATGTTTTGTCTAGGAGCAGGAATAGGACGCTATACATATGTACGCGTTTTTTTATTTGTCTGTCTATTATAACATATGGTATGGTATCGAGCTGGGAATTTGCATACACTGCTTGTGGAACCTTGGTGCCATCAAGCGATCGTTTATTTGAAGGCCACTTGTCTTCCACCAATATCTGCACCTCATATGTGGGAAAGTTCATAAGTAACTTGCCAAGGGTCGGTGGTTCCCACCGGGTACTCCGGCTTTCTCCACCCATGAGACTGATATAAGCGAAACATTATTGAGTGGAGCAAAACTCAAATAAATTAAATAAATGGTATACTGCCCCATGGACCACCGCACCTTACCAGGTATCTAGCAGACCTCCTCACACTAGGCCGCAGCCGAACAGATATTTGTGACATTTGAGTTGATGAGTCTGACATCTGAAGCATGCATTACCCATATAAATTATCACTCAGAAAACACATTATTATGTTGGTGTCTTTCCTGTATACTAGAGAAGTGGCCTATATGTCAGATACTACTTTATACTGTAATTTTTGGAGATATAAGAAATGCAGGCTTTTGTTTCCCGTTGAAAAGATTTCTAACTTTATCATTGCGTAATTTGCTTAAGAACTTTTTGGATACCCGACGATGTACTTTGTTTGGGTATTCAGCAATACGCCTGACAAGCGTGATGTCGCTCAGACGGTAATAGACATACGGCAAAGAGATTCTTCCCTATATAATTAAAGAGAAAGATTTTAACTAAAACATTCATATTGATCGTTTTTTCGAACATACCTTATTATGCATAATGTATGATGTATTTGTAAGTTTTGCTCTCCCTTAGGAGGATATTGGACATATTTTCTTTATTCACGTTTCCCAAGAACAGCGGAGATTTTCTTTCGGTCAGAATTATATTTCAAATATATTCGTATTTCTTAAACTGGCACGTGGAGTCGAGTCTTGTGACGTCAGCTTTGTAAACAATGGTAATGACCGCTTTATGTGGATCCTGTCATTGAATGAGCGATACATACCAACAACGTATAACACAAGTTATGAAAGCAGGCTGTGAATTGCCCGATTAGTGAGCGGTATATGTGAATTTAAATAGGTCTGTGTCAAAAACAGAGGCACAGAGAGTAAGTCCAGAGCAGTGACCACTAAGTGATAGCTCGCAAATGGCTACACGTAATCGGCGAAATCCGACCTCGTGTCAGTTTACCTTAGTTAGTGTTTTATTCTGACTGTTCGTCTAAAGGCTTAATTTGTAGCAACTTACACGCTCACTAACTCCATAGTCTAAGCAAGATGAGGTAAGTATATTCATTTATTTTCACTGCAATTTATGCACTGGTCTAAAATTACTCAAAATGTTGTAAAGTCATCTCATTTAATAAACAATCACAGGAAAACAACGCACAGGGAACAGGTTTACAGGATGCATAGCACACCAGCAGAATCCTGATTTATACAGGGGATGCAGAGCACACCAGCAGAATCCTAACTTAAGCAGGAATATAATACAAAAAACTACATCGTAGACAGTAAATACCAGGCTTGTGGTAGTGAATTATTGGCACCGTAAATACAACCCAGGGTCCAGCAGTTCGAATGTGTATCAGCTAATACTGATATTTAATATTTAAAATTTTATTTTAATTTTACAAACTCAAACTCAGCAGCCGATGCACTTCTGCAAAGTCAAAGTATAACAGCAGCAACTTTAGTTCATATTTAACACACTGTTACACATTTTTTCGGCTATGTGCAGAACTGAAGACTTAGAAGTTAAATCTGTTATTAAAGCTTAAACCAGTTGTTAACAATCGTACCCAGAAGCCTGGTCCCTGTGCCACGAACTAGGAGTGAACAGGGAGCAGTCTGTGCATATATGGGTATTAACCATAACCAGTTTTGCTTTGATGCTTTCAGGTGAAATGGTATTGAAATTAAACTGCTTTGTGTTGACTAATTGGTGAAAATATGCAAATGTTTCCCAGTGTAGATTGTCGCATTTTCAAGCAGAGCAAACATTATCAACCATCTAATTTCTCACAGCTGGGGACGTGATCCTTTATTTATTTATTTATATATTTATTTGTTTTATATATTTATTTTTTTATCTCTTCATGTGTTCATAAATAGTATACCTAGAGTATGCAAAAATTTACGGTTGTTTGATTCAATTTGATTCTGCTCAGAAGTTAGTTGTATCATATTGATTTGCGTCGTTCAAGTAGAGGCTGATCAATTAACCCATACATGTAACAGGTTATCATTTCTCTTTGTATATATCTATATATTCTTAGTTATGTTTCCCTGTGCTATGGCTATGTTCTAAATCATTGTAGATGGAATTATGTTAATAAAACAATCATTGTTCATTAATTTATGCATTTGTTTACGTATTTGTTTATTTGCAAGTTTGCTTGAGTTTTAGCATAACATTCATTTCTTGAATATTTAATTCCATTTCCTATGGAGTGATCTTTATGTGACGAGGGATAAGATTATCATGTAACTTGCAGCCAATAGTAAAGGTGTTATGGAAGAGAATTTTTGTTTTTTGTTTTGGATAATTCAAAGCTGTGAAGAGGGTTACAATCTATTCACCTATATTTAGGGTCTACGCTCCAAACTGCAATCCTTAGAGTTCCACTACGTGATTTGTTTTCACATATGTGGTCGACTGAGTGATCAGTTGGTCAAATGATTGACTGGTTGGTGGCGAGAGCAATGAATCGATTGGTAAATTGGTCGGCTTTGTATAATCGGTTTGTAGGTTAGCTGGAAGGCTTACATCTCGAATGCATCGAACGACAGGTAGGGTGATTCATAGTCCAGTTCAATCGATTGTTTGAATGACTGGTCGATTTACTTCTTATTCGGTCAGTGTGTTAATCTGTCCGGTAGGTTGACGTCATTTAAATGACTGGTCGGTTATTGAACATCCGGTTAGTCCGTTGATCTGTCCCGATAGGTTGACGCCGTTTAAATGAACGGTCGGTTATGAACATAGGGTCAGCCTGGCGATCAGGCGTTTGATTTGACCGGTTGCCGGTTGTTTGAATGACGGTTTATTGAGCGTATGGCAAGTCTGTCGATTTGTCGGATAAATAGACGGCAGCATAGAGAGTGAAACTGGCCTTTTATCAATTTACCTCAGTTTGGATTTTATTCGAAATGCTTAAACAGTAGCGGCTTATACATCTCTAAGCTCACGCATAGCTTATTCAGAATTAAGTAAAAGATTATACATATTTAGTAACTATCTGAAAACATTGGAACTGTACGTAAAATGATGAGTTGGAAGCTGGTAGTTGAAGAAAAAGAAATCTGGCAGTAGAAATCTCTCATACATTGTTACTTTGACCGATTAAAGTATGGTCAATCCTGTACCGGTACGAGGTATAGACATGTTCTTCAGCCCTTTGGTATGCTATTTAATAAAGGTAAAAGCAAATTACCTTACATATATATATCTCGCTATATGTTGCTCGGTACCGAGATTTACACGCGGTTTTATCTGCAATTCTGGTTTTGTTATCAAAAGCTTCTCCAATAGGTTGGTAAAACAGTTTGAGAAAAGAGTTGTTTCCCTTGCCATCACTTAAAAATTTACCAATTTGAATGTTTTTTTTTATGTCGTACTCAAGAATATTTCAGTTTTACGACGGCGGCCAGCATTACGGTGGGAGGAAACCGGGCAGAGCGCGGGGAAAACCCATGACCATCCGCAGGTTGCTGAAAGACCTTCCCACGTACGGCCGCAGAGGAAGCCAGCATGAGCTGGACTCACGGCGACCGTGAGAGGCTCCTGGGTCATTAGGCTGTGCTAGCGCGCTAACCAACTGAGCCACGGACGCCCCTTCCTGAAAAAAAAGATGGTTTTGTATTTAACGTGTCTAAGAGTGAAATGTCTAATGAATGCCCGTCCATATGTTACTAACGAAAATCGGACTGAGATAAAGGTTTTCTAACCAAACCTGAGTAGCAAAAAAAGTTTTCCAAGATGAGTAGTAATTTGTGTGATCAGACATATTCTTCAAATATTAATCATGGATTAAAGGCATTTATTTCAAATTTTTTATTTATTTATTTATTTGGGGTTTTACGCCGTACTCAAGAGTATTTCACTTATACGACGGCGGTCGGCATTATGGTGGGAGGAAACCAGACACATTTTTCAAACATAATCTGCTTATAATTCTTCGAAATTTCCATGATGATATCAGCAAAGTAACTGTATGGGCTACAGATAATACTGTCCAGAAATATACATAATGATGTATTTGGTTGATATATTTATTTGATTGGTGTTTTACCCATTATTCAGAGAACTATGTTTCACTAATATGTCTCCGGTCAGCATTATGCACGAGGGAACCGGATAGAGCACAGGGGAAATCCACGGTCATCCACAAGTTGCTGGCAGATCTTTCCACGTATACGACCGAAGAGTAAGCTAGGATGACCTGGAACTCGGTGCCTAAGTAGTGGGTATATCTCTTAAGAACATGTCGTTATGTTCTTCATATTTGTGCGCCAACTTGAATGTTGCCGCTTTCTATGATTCATATTTTTTGACAAAATACAATTTACCACAAAGCTGAGTATAATTCGACTATAGTGAATTATATTCACGTCAGCATCTTTGCATGACGTCACATTTGCATTTTTGTGTTCCTTTATCTTCCTTTTTCACAACGCCAAGGTGTTATTGTTTATATTATTGGGAATGGACCGCTGTGGCCCGGTTAAAGCGCTTACCTTTCCATCTCTAGAATCCATGAGACGTGTTCTATTCCGATCTCGGACTGGAATTTTCTTGATTGCCCTTCCTCCATTGTTCCTGGGGCTTTGGTGGGAAAATTTGCAAGTAATTCGCTGAAAGTCAGTGGTTTACACCCGGTACTCCGGTTTTCTGGCCGTCGTATTATATAAGTGAAAAATTTTTGAAAATAGAGTTAAACAAAAATCACACCAATAAACAAACATTTATAAAATATAAGAACGGTAAATTGTGATTTACAATATATAGCTCAGATTATATGATTTATACAGTATGTTGCTTACATTATATGATTTATACAATATATAGCTCAGATTATATGATTTATACAGTATGTTGCATACATTATATGATTTATACAATATATAGCTCAGATTATATGGTTTATACGCCTAATTAGGCATTATGTGCGCACAAAAGACCACAGATTTTGACTCCTCAAGAAAAGAATTATTTCTGTCTTGAGGACAATAGAAAACAAAAAAATGTATTATGCTTAAAGAAAGTTCTTAGATAGCAAAATTAAATATAAAGGAATGCAAAGGCAGCTAACTGGAATGGAGACGTCATTAATTTGGAAAACAAACAGTCAATCAACAAACGAAAGTTTTGCAATAATAGCAAAGTGCACCAATATCATAGTTTCATACCATCACACTGAGAACTGACGAGGCTGTATCATGTTATACAAGACAAGTTCGTCATTATTTACTGACAATCAAAAGCACAGGCGAGACAGGCATAAGCTATTCAGTCGTAGCCATTTAATACTGGCTATGTACACACGTTCAAAACGTTTCAGTATATACAGTGTACTGCTACAGTCATACTGAAATTCAGCTATAACGGCCTACCCCTACCACCGCTGTGAAAGAACACAACGGGTATAAATACCGTCACGGACCTTTCTTTTGTCCGCGAACTCAGACCGGTTTAAAATGAAAAGAACGAACTGAATAAAAGAGAGTGGAGCATGTCCCACCTTCCATGCATAACAGCATGTGTTTGCGAGGGCTTAATACACAGTAAGGTGTGGCTGTCGTGGAGACTGCCCACTTGGGCTGGATCCGCATGTTGTGGTGTATTACTTTATACAGTTGTGACTATCTTACGATCACTAGTCACATATCCTATACCTGTCAAGATCGGAGTAGGATGAGATAATCAGCGAGTTTCGTAACAACTGGCGAGAACCTGTACACAAGGGCGGCCCCACTTTCACTATCATGGCCTCGGCGGCTGCTCTACAAAGCGTTACCATTCTCACACTAGTAACCATTGCCCGTAAGTATGGCGTTTACTTTTGTTTCCAGTCAAGTAGGTAAGTAAGTAGGTATGTATGTATATAATTATGTATGTGTATGTGTGTGTGTTGAATAAGGCCATACTCAAAGATATTTTATTTTATGAGTAGCAGAGATGTAGGATAAGGCCCTAATCAATAGTTTTACTTTATCAGTAACATATAAGTTGGATGAAGTTGTACTCAAGAATATTTTACTTTATGAGTAGCAGAAATGTTGGATAAGGCCCTAATTAGTATTGTTACTTTATAAGTACGGGACCGGTAGATCCAGGATCAATCCTTGGTCGAGTCACACTAAGACTTTAAAAGAGGAAGTTGTAACTTCCTCGCTTGGCGTTCAGCATGAAGGGGATAGTGCAACGACTGGTTGACCCGTATCAGTATAATGCTCGGGCGGGCGGCTTACTTGCCTTCGTAAGTCGTCTCAGTGATGCAGCACTAAATAAAAGAGCGGTGGAAATCCGTCCTGCAACAAGGAGGCACATTACACGTGCATGCACCCTAATGATTCCTTCGTCGTCATATGACTTGAAAAATTGTTGAGTACGACGTTAAACCCCAAGCACTCACTCACTCACTCACTTTATAAGTAACATATATACTGGATGAAGTTGTACTCAAGAATATTTTACTTTATAAGTAACAGAAATGTTGGATAAAGCCGTACTCAAATATGTTTTACTTTATGAGTAACAGAAATATTGGATAAGGCCGTGCTCAAGAGTATTTTGCTTTATGAGTAGCAGGACTGGTGGATAAGGCCGTGCTCAAGAATATTTTGCTTTATGAGTAGCAGGACTGGTGGATAAGGGCGTACTCAAGAATATTTTACTTTATGAGTAGCAGGACTGGTGGATAAGGGCGTACTCAAGATATTTTTACTTTATGAGTAGCAGGACTGATGGATAAGGGTGTACTCAAGAACATGTTTTATTTGCAGTGTGTCGTCAGAAATGTTATAGCTGTGCGTTTAACAACCACGCGACAGAGAAGCGAGGAATTGAGTGCGTGCACAGTCCTCAGAATGCCTCCGTTGAGTGGGCGGTGCGTTGTCCAGACCCCTATGACTGCTATTACACAACCACAGTGGATATAGGTAAACCACTAAACTGTTCAGATCCCTGTGTGTGCTATTACACAACCACAGTGGATATAGGTAAACCTCTAAACTGTCCAGATCCCTGTGTGTGGCTATTACACAACACACAGCTATACACCAGGTTTCATTCCACCATAATGCTGGCCGCCGTCGTATAACACCAACCAAATAAATAAATATGCACAGGTATACCACCGCGTTGTCCAGACCCAACTGACTGCTATTACACAACCACAACAAATACAGGTAAACCGGTGCGTTGTTCAGACCCTTTGACTACCAATATACCACCGCAGTACACACAGGTAAATTACTGCGCTGGCCAAGCCCTAGCGACTGCTATTACACAACCACAGTGAAAACACTGCTCAGGCTTAAGGGATTACTACTTCACAAGGACAGTGTATACAGAAAAAGCATTGCACATGTCAGACACAGGAGATGACAGTAGAGTAGCTTCTGGTATAGTAGTTCCTTTTGTCCGACCTTTTTCATAAAAACGTTTGTAAACTGAATTTGAAACCTTAATTTAAGCAGCATATACCTGGTAACCCAACAACTTCTCTACTAACTAACTAACTAACTAGCTAACAAGGGAAATTTGAAACGTTGTCCCTCAGTTTTGATATTGTTGTCTGGTGCCAAAGAATTGTACATGCATCAAGTTCTTATTATACAGATGTACAAATCTTTGTACATATGTAAGAAAGATTTCTATGTTACGTAAGGTTTCTACATATGTCCAAATAAAGCCAAGCTTTAGATATATGTACAAATATTTGTACATATGTAGAATAAGAGTTGGGCGCATGTGAGAGACAATTTTTTCAATCTTCGCTTGTTAGTTAGTTAGTTAGTTGTTAGTTGTTAGAAGCTGTCTGGTTGTCCAGTATAGGCTGATTAAATTAAGTTTTAAATTTTATTTTAACTGGTTAAACTCCAGTTACAAACGTGTTTTAAAAAACGTCGGACGAAAGAAACTACCATACCATATATACTCTCTACTGTAGCTGTTGTTCTTTATAGATTGCGCTAGCGCAGCGTAATGACCGAGGAGTCTCTCACCAATGCGGTCGCTGTGAGTTCAAGTCCAGGTCATGCTGGCTTCCTCTCCGGCCGTACGTGGGAAGGTCTGCAGCAACCTGCGGATGGTCGTGGGTTTCCGCCGGGCTCTGCCAGGTTTTCACCCACCATAATGCTGGCCGCCGTCGTATAAGTGAAATATTCTTGAGTACGGCGTAAAACACCAATCAAATAAATAAACAAATCTTTATAGATTGATTGACTAATAAAATCAGTGATTATCAATGAATATCTTTTTCTTCCTCTACCAGGTGCTATGCAGTTGTTGTCGATCAATAGAGGCTGTGGTAACATCGGCCCCACCAGTTGTAACATAGTCGGGCTGCGTGAGATGTGTATCTATTCCTGCTCTACTGATCTGTGCAATGGTGGACTTAGCGGGGTGCTGGTGGAGACAGGAGACCCGAACAGCGCGAGACAACACGTCAGCTACTTCAGTCATCTGACGTCATCCGCCATTGCTTTGCTCATTGGTCTGCTTATAATGAACCCGTATCATGGTCAGTTGTAGGTGACCCAGTGGCCAGATACATACAAACAATCAACAGCACTTGCAAATGCTTACGCAAGATTAGAAAATAAACGCTGTTGTGAGATGTTTTACATGACACGTGGACGAAGTGAAGGAATAAGCTGCAATATTCTCCATTTTGAGCTGATATCAGCTATGCTAATGTTTGGTTGTGATTTAGAGGGAGACACAATAATGTTAATTTCGTCAGTATACACGAGGAAGGGGAATGCATGCGGCAATAGAAATTAACATGCATGCGCAAATGACATCGATGATATATATATATATATAAAATGGACGTTTTTCTTATATATATATATATATATATATATATATATATATATATATATATATATATATATATATATATATATATATATAAGAAAAACGTCCATTTTCTACATTGTTGTATTCCTGCAGTTTCGAACTCGCTCTATTAAGGGATACGACGTATTTAAGGAGAGTAAAACTATATAATTATATACAGTACTTGACAGCAATGGTCTAGTAAAAACAGAAAACCAGCAGCGGTAAGAACTGACTTGAATTTACTACTTTGGGCTTAACACGATGGAGAGATCAAACTAATAATATAGGGAAATATCCTTGGTGTACAGCTGTATATGTACAATATGAACAAAGAGGCTGTACCAGAATTTTGGCAAAAACCGACCAGTGCAACTCCAATGGAATTTTGCTATAGTTTTAGAATACTCCCAATAAAATATCACGTCTCCATGCGTTGCCTTTTAAAATCGCTTATATAGTTACTTTTCCAAACTTTAAAATCATTTCAACACTATAAACAGTACAGGTCTGAGTCTGATATTTACTGAAAGAAAACAATTTGAGCTTTCTTGGTCGATTTATTAGCGGAGATGGGTTTTATCCCAGTAATCCCCGGTATAGCTTCTTTAAGAACGGGGATTTCCATAGGATAATGTATAGACATACCTTTTACTCGCTGCTTAGGGCTCCTTACGTAATTTGGCAAGTTATTCCAACCTCCCCCCCCCTCCCACTACCCACATACAATTACTGTTACAACCAGTGGACGTGTCGGCCGTCCAACTCCACCCAGAAAGTAACCATCCTGCTGAAGGCATTTTCCTGTGCTCACATATCCCCTCAACCCTCACATGAAATCCACAGCGGGATTTATCCGTATTTGTGCTATCCTGATGTTTGCTCAGCGCGTTCAGGCCGTCTGTGTCATTTGGAAGGTCAAACAACAAACTTTGTTAGACAGAGGCTCTCAAAGGTACCCCGTTCGCAAAAAGATGCTTTCAGGAGCACTGTTTTTTTTTAGGTTTCTTTAAATCACGTAGTATACGGTAGACATATATAGCCATCCTTGATACTGTGATTGTGTCCGTTAGCGACCAGATCAATGAGCACATTTACTTTAAAATTTAACATGACACAAGTAGCAAGGAGTGTATATGTGAAAGTGAAATGTAACGTAACTCCATGAGAGTGAAAGTGAAGTATAAAGTAACTGTCTGAGAGTGAAAGTGAAATATAAAGTAACTCCATGGGAGTGAAAGTGAAATATTTATTTATTTATTTGATTGGTGTTTTACACCGTACTCAAGAATATTTCACTTATACGACGGCGGCCAGCATTATGGTGGGAGGAAATCGGGCGGAGCCGGGAAAACCCATGACTATCCGCAGGTTGCTGGCAGACCTTCCCACGTACGGCCGGAAAGTGAAATATAAAATAACTCCATGAGAGTGAAAGTGAAATATAACGTAACTACATGGGAATGAAAGTGAAATATAAAGTAACTCCATGAGAGTGAAAGTGAAGCATAAAGTAACTCCATGGGAGTGAAAGTGAAATATAAATAACTCCATGAGAATTAAAGTGAAATATAGAGTAACTTCATGAGAGTGTTTATTTATTTATTTCTTTGGTGTTTTACGCCGTACTCAAGAATATTTCACTTATACGACGGCGGCCAGCATTATGGTGGCAGAGCCTAAAGGATACCCACGACCATCCGCAGGGTGTTGACATGAGAGTGTAATCTTTTCCTCTGTGATGCAACATATCTCCTCTAAACAAACGTTTTATTGTGATGAAAGCGCTGTGATGATTTTACGAGCATATGTGCTATAAGTGGCCACATGTTATAACAGTTGATCGTATGCGGATTTAAGGTTGTTAGATATCTGGCAATGGTCACCCCGGTTTCCTTTACCTAAAAACACTCTTGAGTGCAGCTTTAAACATAAATGAAACAAATAAATATACCGGTTTACAAATATGTGCCATTGTCAGACGCGTTGGTGCACACATGACCAGAATGTAATGAGATGGAGTATACAATTGTCATGCTCAGTGCTCTGATGGCCTTCCTGTCCTATCGTGTATATGAGTTACGCGACGTACTGGTTTACAAAAATCTGATTCAGTCTCCATAACAACTCCTGAACTCATCATCACGTTTGACAAAAAATCTTCACAAAACAAAGACAAAGATTACAATATTGTTTTCTTTAAAATTCCAAGCACAAAATGATATTGCATACAAACAGTTAAACTTTGAACTTAAAAAGGAAAATTCATTTACTATAAACTGGACGCTTTGAGTAGAATGATTTACCATCAGAAAATAAGAACGGCCTCATATAGTCAAGTACATGCCACTAAAGTGAGAGGGTCCATATGACTGGTAGCCCTGAGGAAACTGTCCCAACTTGTCAGTTACAAGTATCTGACAAAACCCCTGGCGTGAAGCCGCAGCTGAGCTAGCGAGAGAGCTGGACTGGATAACGAGACCTGATTTGTGATCTGTCAGTAGTGAGGAACTCCTTGGGCCATTATGGTAGCGAGGGCCAAATTTCCCTTTGTTCGTCTCTTTACCTCCATACACAATCCTTGATATTGCAAGTTATCTAAAATTCGGAGACAATTTACATAAAAAGATATCTGACTGACTAATATACTGATTGGCCGATTGATCTGTTTGTTAAAGGAGTGGTTTGTCGTAAGGACAATTTGACAAAATTGAAACATGAAATCTTAATCCAGCTAATCTGGAAGGTACAACTCATATGGAACAGCTTAGCCTATTTTCCTTCGACGTGTTTCAGCTGAAGTTATCTTTGAGGCCTACATTTGTCAGCAAAAACAAAAAACGCTTGGCCCCTCGAGAGCCCCGTGCTTTGAGGAGAATTCCGCTAACCCCAGCGTTCCTAATCACAGGTAAACAAAGCTTCCTTCACAATCGTTTTGTCAGACCTATTTATTTCCTCCTTCAGTTTTACGGCAGCCAACAAGCCTATATTCGCCCCACTGTATCTTCCTTAGGTGGGGGCACCTGGGAAAGTGTCGCGTACATTTACCTGGAGATCTGTGAACAGACAAGCGATAGGCGACAATATATATATATATTTCTAAAACTTTGGGAGAAGTGTGATGCGTCGTTACATCGCGCAGATCTGCGACGAAACATAGAGGAGCTGGAATTTGTTTCTTGAGGTGCTGATGAACGCATCAGTGGTTAAAGTTCCTCATTTCTTTCAGGATAATTGAGGGAGTTATTAACTGAAGACATTTACGAAGACTCTGGGAGTAGCTACTTGGTTGGATTATCTGTTCCTCTTTGAGGATGGTTTCCGTCAAATCGTGGGATGTTATTGTGGCAATATTGCTATTGATAACAACATTATCAGGTGAGCTGCTGTCATTTTAGTTCGTATTATGTGAAGGCACGATTTTGCTTTAATACTAGATGTCCGAACTGGAAACGTCGTCATCGACCTTTCACGTATCTATTTACAAGGCTAACGTTCTGTTGGAAGAAACAAACGTGAACGTTTTTATTTCATGGACATTTTTTGGTGAAAAATAAATTACAATCCAACATACAATAAAATTACGTTTCTTATTTATTATAATGCTCTAATAGTTGGTATTATTTAGGCTAAATTTAAAAATGAGGACGGCATCATCCTTGCATATCATCGGGATAAAGATGAGTGCTTTTTAATCGTTAGGTCACTTGAGATGTGTGTTCCGTCTCATTTCTGGATAGAAAATTTATATTATATTTAAACATAGTTTACATTCACATATATCATACCATCTGTTTTCAAAATTGAAATTCTTGACGGGTTTTCTTTCAGAATGTCGAGAGATGTGCTACACATGTAGTTACACGATCAACTCCCTAAAACAAGGCATCGAGTGTGTTCACGCGCCTAAAAACGTGACGATCGGACAGTGGGCAAGTCAGTGTCCGTATAAATGCCTCATTACCAGCGAGATTACCATCGGTAGGTGCGCCAATCTTTTGCTAATTTGCTAATAATTTCGTGAACCGTTTTAATTGTCTTGGTTTTTGGATTCCATCGTTTCATGTCGTTTCATTGTTCATGTAATACTGGATTTGCTAATGTAAATGGAGTGCCAGGAAAGTGGAGGGAAAGGGGTGCGTTGCATGACATGATTTAGGCCTAATTCAAAGCGTTTCTAGCGGAGTAAAACACAAATCAAGTAAATAAATAAATCAAGCCGACTGAGGGCCGAATGACCGAGTGGTTAGAGCGCGAGCAGAGAAAAATAACACAAGAACGTCTCTCCAACGTGGTTGCTGTGAGTTTAAATCCAGCCCATGCTGACTACATGCTGAGGGCCGAATGACCGAGTGGTTAGAGCGCGAGCAGAGAAAAATAACACAAGAACGTCTCTCCAACGTGGTTGCTGTGAGTTTAAATCCAGCCCATGCTGACTACATGTACTTCTCAAGCTGTGTGTGGGAAGGTCTTGCAGCATCCTGCGGATGGTCGTGGGCTTTCCCTGACCTCTCTCCAGTTTCCTTCCGTCATAATGCTGGCCGCCGTCATAGATATGAAATATTCTTGAGTACGGCGTAAAACAGCAATCAAATAAATGAATAAATCAATGAAACAATCAAGCGTAAGTCGCTTTCACTATTCGATTTGTCGTAGCGGCTCGTTATATATCAATAGCCGAATAAAAATGGGATAAGCTCAAGTTTCAATGTTCCTGAATCGTGCAGTTGGTACGACAATTCGTGTCATACGACCAATTCGCAACGTGTGAACGCAACTTTATTTTAAAGAATGAAACTGTCAATTTATAGTATAGATCCATCCCCATACCTGTAGCGTGTCATTAGTCTACCAATGATTTACCTCAGGCGAGCCTATGGGATAGTTGTGGAGCCCTCATAGGACATTTTCATCGGTTGGCGTGTTACCATTTCCACATGAGAACCGTACTCCGATACATTCTGCTTTGGCTTAGGCATTGTTTTTAAACATTCTGCAAAATGGAAATCTCTCTGTACACTCATTTTAACATGTGTGAAATGTTTACATGAGTTTGTGATCGGTGCATGTCAACATCATCCGCCAAGAAAATACCACGTGGTTTGTTTGATAAGAAAAGACCGACCGGTCGCCATGGAGGCAGAATCGTTTTGGCCTTGTGAAATCTTTTACAAAGATTTGTCCAAAACCCCACTTCCGAATCTATTTAGCGGCCAGCTGCAAGAAAATATTGTTGCGGAAAGAAGCAAACATTAGATTGGAAAAGAGTTAACTTCATCAAACAATGTTCAGTAAGTATTTAAACTAGACAAGTCGAGCACACGCCAGTGTTACGGTTTCTGTTGATCCCGCAAATCGCCATTACTGAAAGAACTGATGTTTTCAGGGTGCGGTCCACCATTAAAACGGAAATGAGTGATGTTCATTATGTATTCGGTGTGCAAAAAGTCATATTATTTTGCTAGGAAAATTGCACAGTATCCGTATTGCAGACACACAAAACGTGCCTCTCTAGAACTGTAGTTGGGGTGAAGAGTTCATTTGTGTTGGAGTTTGGATAGGGTGGGGTGTTGAAGAGTGCTGTCAAACTGTTTGGTCTCCACGATGTGGTTTCAGCCCTGGCAAAGTGATGTCAAGCCCTCATCATTCACTCCAACAGCCTGGCTCACAGTCATATTTCTCACCATCACAATTATCCTCCTCATCGTCATCATTCCACGTGTATAGGGATTTGGTATAAATCAAAATCATATATGTTATACACAGCGTCTTCCCGCAGCAAATATTTGATTTAGTTAACGGTGGACGATTTGGTGATCAACTTCCGCAGGTTTATCCCATTGTCTTTAATCCAGTAAATGTGTTCATCATGTAAAACTCTCTACATTATGTACTCATCATATTACCGTGGACATTCCATGTCTAAGCTGACATCCACCAACAACGCGCGTGGCATTCAGTTTATCATTAACTGCAAAGATGAAACTTTCGTTTTTTAACAAACTGTTTCAGAAACTATGGAGATTCGTTCGTTTAACCGGATGTGTGGTTTTGATAACGGAGAGGATCGATGTGAAGAACACGGCCCCTACGAGATTTGCTACCACACATGCGCGGAAGATTTCTGTAACGACGGCATTATGGGATTGCTCAAGGGAGTCATCGAGGACGCTGAAAATGGCGCTGAGAAAAACAGGAGTTATTTGTGGATAATGACTGTTTTAGTTTTGCTGCGTCTTTCCGTATGAACATTTTTGGAGATAATTTTACGCTTATCTATTTCGCGAAGGATGTTTGTTGTAAATATATTTTTAATTTTAATATATTTATTGTAACCGTGTCTGAAATTTGTAACTAATATAAACATTTACCCCATTCAGCGTTATTCATATCGATACTTAGTTTACATGGTGCTGGCGACATGTTTCATCATTTTTATTCATTAGGACAATGGTTTATATACTTGTCCATCAGTTTCGAACGCTAAAATTGCGGCTTACAATCGATACTTTAATTTTATAAAATTTGACTCCTTGAAAGCTTATAACACGAAATCTAAGTCTAATCTAATCTATCCTCAGTGAACATTCGCCGTCTGTGTTATCTTCTATAATCCATGAAGCTATATCTTTCCGCACACTTAATTTGACTTTATCAATCCAGGATATAATGAATTTGTGGCTAGTTGCTACGAACATAATTAGAATTCACATGAAGCAGCAGTTAATTAGCCTCTTAATCGCACGTATCACACAAACACTTACAGAGGATCATTTGTCATCACGACCTCGTGTTTACGGAGCGAGGCATTTTTACACAGATATCAATATGTACCCTTTACCTAAGTTTACTTTCATCTGGACTTGCTTTTTTGTCCTCCATGTGTAATAAAACAACATTGTGTGGGCATTGCATTGTGTCATCTTTTATTGTATCGATTAAAACCGTGCTGTATTGAATGCGGTGGAAAACATTGAATTTTCAAGCCTAAAATTATACATGTAATATGGGCAAGTGACTAAACCGGTCCTGATTATAACGTCGTGACGGCTGCTAGCTTCTCTGTCTAAGCCGTACATTATTTCATTTGAGGAAAAGATAACTCAAGGGTTTAACCTACATATTGTTAAACAAGAACATATAGTTTACTATTTGTGAAAAGCGGAATCTTCATATACTCAGTATGACACAGTATAATCAATTTTTTTTAAATAATAAAAATGTGTATAAAAGAGTCGTATGTAAATTGCCATATCTTAGTTGACATTTTGCTTGATAATTCACTTTGCCTCAAGTTTCAATCTTTCAGAAGATACACTCAAAAAATTAACCTGTTAATTTCAAGAGAATGTCTGTTGTCTGGAATGTGTTCTGTTATTATACTCTCACTGTATAACTATTCTGCTGTGCCATATTCAACATAATATCCTGTTAGTCTAATAGAATCTTTAGGTTGAATTAATAGAATATGTGTGTTATATTTAACAGAATAATCTGTTGCAATAGCAGAATACATTCTGACACTACTCAGATAACAGATTTTCTGTTTAAATCAACAGATTAATTTTTCGAGTGTAACTTGAGTCGACTATTTCCCATTTTGAGTATTTGGCCCCAACTCACTTGATTTACTCAATGCATTCGAAGACTGAAGGCCCATGTTCGGTAACTCTCAGACACAATGGCTGCTCTCAAACCTCGCAAGTATATAAAACTTTATAGCGTTAATCTGGCTAGTCACATTCATTTGTTTGTCATTATACACGAGGCCCTTATTTTATGCACAACTATTTTCGATTCACGCATTATCGTTACGATTGTTTTCTGTTCCCATTGTCTTGTTGATTATGAAATGAGAAAATGCTCGGAAGTCAACATCATGTCCATTTCCAACTCCGCTGAGGTCATCTTTTATTTTTCTTAGTTAATGCTTGGATATACTTCATTCACGTCTTGTGCAATATCTGATATTCGTAGTTTAACCACCCTTTCACCTGTTCTAGCTTTCAATTTTATAATTACTAATGCTTTTTTCTTCATTAATTTTCTGAACAGAAATGAACCATAAAATCATTTCAGGTCATTAGACCAAGATTAATTGAAGGTAGGGTCACATTGATTTTACAGGTAAGATCCATTGAGAAATTCCCCACCTATACTCTTTATGCCTGTTCCAAGTCCATCAGTGTTAATCCGCCAATAGCGTGCTTTCCAGCCACCGGATTGTCGCTCTGTTTTCCCCCTTTGAACTTAACGACACAAGATTACAGATACTGTCAAAGACAGGTTTCTATTTTAGGCCATTGGCTTAATTATTGGTCTGTGTACTATTAAACGTCTCCGTAAGCAAATGCTATATTTCATATGGGTAATTTGTTGATTTCATTTGACCTAGTTCTGTTAAAACGAACCAGTTTCGTGCGACAATTTAAATGTTTTCCGCTTTAAATGTCGGGATAAAGTCATTGACAGGAAAAATTGCAAATGCACATGCTTAATGATCAACGTATATCAAGAATGCAGTTATCACAACCACTTAACGTTTTATTCTTAATACCGTAAACTCTCGTCTTCTTAAAACCTTGCCAGCCAGGGAGTCATATGCTCAAAATGCAATGATTTTTGAGCATAAGCTGTGTTTATAGTAAAAGCAGTTACAATAAAAGCGTAACAAAGATACCTTTACACTTTTTCTTGATTCATAGCATGATATTTTGTATAATACAAATAATGACCTTGTTAATGTTTTAAGCAAGTGTTATCGACTAGGTACATGGTTTGAAGCATCGGTTATTACACACGAATGCCTTTCATAGAAAACTTCTTCTACTTCCAAATAACAATCTTCCGTTCACTGTTTGACGACCTGAACTGTGATTTAGATCCTTCGTTTATTTGAAACAGATATTAAAAGCAAGCAATCCTAGCTGTGGGGAAAATCGGTGATCTGAGAGTATTATTGTACAAATGTTAGAAAAGACAACATGTAAGTAAGAGTTTATTAGTACAACACCACGTACTAGAACAATGAGTTAGACAGTCAATAAATATACATAAAACTGGGAATAACGAAGGTGCTCATAAACATGGAAGAGTGTGCACATTCAACACACAGCCCTAGGCCTACACATGCACATCAAAAAGACGATAGTATATCACAGTAATGATCCGTATCACAGAATGATGAAACGCGTTTTTTACATTAATGTATTCTTGAATGAGCAAGTGAGGGAAAAGTGTCAGTATATAACAGATGTAAGGAAAAACAGTTCTCAGTATTTGTGTGTTTGCTTCTGATGTGCGGCAAGGAAATGACAGTATGTGGTCATGTAGGGTGGTCTACAGCTTGCAGCATCTCTCAGGTGTACCTACAACATTGTTGTTGTCATTATTAACTGACACCTAAATGGTAGTTAATTATCAATATCATTTAGACCGCATCACCAACAATAGCAAACATTCAGGTGGACGCCCTTTGTAGGGTTGATATTGGTTGTGCCCAAGAGAAAGGCATTTGTTAGCTATAATATCCAATACTGAGAACATCCCCATGTCAACAACATTACATTTATATGCAGAAGATCAACATTTGTGTTAAGTGAAAAATATCCATCGATGATGTTATACAAAGTGAAATATCTCTTGAAATGTCAATATCATATAGGTTTCATCATACCCAAGTGCTTACTTTCACTCTTGAATACCCATCCAACAATAAAATGCATCCAACGATTTTGAGGAAAGAAAACAACTTGTTGATCTACGTCTGTGCCAGGAAATTGTTAATTTCCGCTTGAAAGGCTGGGTTCATAACAGCCTTCACCATTCGGCGGTCATTTTCTGAGTCTGTCGATTTTATTGGTTTCTTGCCTTTCGTATTGTCTATAACATCTTGAATATTGGCGTCCACCATTTTGTCTAATGCATCTATTGTAGATTTCATTTCACCTGGACTCATGTCAATCAAAGACAAAGGTTTCTTGTCCTCTTTCGATTTTTCCTTTTTCTCCGGCTTCTGTGGCGCATTTTCTCTTGCTGCATCCGCTTTCGGCCCTTTAACTTTCGGCTTGTCAGCTTTACTGGCTTCCTCTGCCACTTTAGCAGACAACTTTCTGTCCTTTCTTTGTTTCTTGTTCTCTTTGGTTTTCTCTTTTTTGGTTTTCTCCGAATTGTTCGCTTTGATGGCAACAGCCGCCGCGGTTCCTGCCCCCGCCGCCACTGCCCCCGCCGTTACAGCTTCAGCCACAGGGAAGTTATCGTCTTCCTCTGATTCCTCTTGTTGAAGGGACCCACTGTCATCCGTGACCGGAGGGGTACCGATGCCCGGTAGAACAGGGTGGGGATTCAGGTCAGATCCCGCCATGGAAGGACGGGATTTAGTCCCGCTTTCCGGTCTCTCGAAATTCTCACTTATAACTCCATCGGGTGATTTGGTGGATATGGCAGACGACACCTCATCGCGGCTCGTTACTGGGGAATTCCCAGATGAGGATTCAGATCTATGAGAGACCACTGTCTGGATGGATTCACGTCCGTGGTGTTTTGTCTTCTCAGTCGACTCCTTCACTACATCCTCTTTGACCTCCGATTCCTCTGCCCAGGCCGCTTCCTTGGTGCTGGATTCAGCGACTTCATCAATGGTCGTCTGCAATACATAGAGAAGCGATCCAAGACAACACATGCCAAACATAAAACTGTCTATATGTTATTTTCGTTGAAAGAAACTGACGGAACTATATTTAATTATTCCCAGGCTTGCTGGATACTGATAAACTCTATGTATATCTTGCCTTTAGCTCCCTAAGTCATCAGAAAACACGGCAATAAATTGAGCTTACCTCCGGTTCCTGTCTGTCTATGTACTCCTCAACCTTCCGCTTAAGAATGATCTTCTGGGCGAGGTCAAGGTCATTCGCCTGCCGCTGTTGTTGCTTTTTCTTCACAGACTTCTCTCTCACTTCCCCCGGATCCGAAGACGCTGAATTTTGTCTGTAGTTAACTTTTCGATCTGTGGTGCTATGGTACGAGTTTCTCCGCTGATCATTGACTCTGCACGCCGCTGTTGCCATTTCTACCTGCTGAGCGTCCGCGTAGCCTGGTTTCACCTGGAGCTCGTAACGTTCGTGAAGCTCTTCGGACTTAGTGGACGACTGACCTGATGACGACCGGGAATTCGGAGTTTTCTCCGATACCGTGGCAAGTGCGGCCACAGCCTCCGTCCTGTCTGTCTGACGTTCCTGGCGAACCTGTTGGGGGCCGTCCGTGAAAGTGGGCTGAGGAGTTGGGGTCCGATTGGGGTCCTCCCGGAGCCCCGCTATCTCTGACAGATCCACGCTCTGGAAGGCACTGTCCTGTCGGGTAGGAGCTTGGTGTTCGCGCTTTTCGTCGCCCTGAAATGTGAACAGTACTTCAGATTATTGTCGAAAACCATAAAAATAGTTCAGGTTACAAAATTAAGTTGTAATGTTTCAACACATTTCCTTTTTAACAAAACTGAATAATAATTTCATAATGGGAAACAGCAAAGTTATTTATTTTGAGGATTAATGAAATAAATACAAGTACATAAATTAAATAAAAATAGCCATATTTCCTAAAACCAAATTGGTCCACATGTTGAAGTTTCAACGACATATATCCTGAGATAAATGTCTGCCTCCTATCATCAATAATTATCTCCTGTTACCTCTTCTTAGACCTGGAGGAAACACTTGCGTCACAGACTCTTGCCAAGCGAGGCCAAATAGCTTTCAAACTAAGATTCCATTCCGAAGAGACCAGAATCTGAATACCTCCCAGTAACAAACTTATGACATTGTCTATAACACAGTTCCCACCTGCCAGCACTAAACAGTTTTGTGTTATAGTCATGATTTCCTTTATTCGGTGTGTTTGACAAGTCATATCTATGTCGAGAATAATTTTCGATAAAATATGTACTGATATACTGTTATATGCCTGCTTACCTCTGGAACGTCTTCGAGCGGTTGTTGCTGAAATACAAGAGAACAACAGTAAAATATGAGAAATAGCTTAACAGATTCTGTTGACGTTTCTACTTCAACAAGAGTTTTACAAAACCAACTTAAAAATTAAAGGCAAATGACATCCAGGCGGGTGAGGCAGCCCGCCACATTATTATTTTGACTTTCACAAATCATACCATGTGTAGCTCATGTTTAACTTCTTTAACTGCCACTTTATGAAGGTATAAGTCAGCGAGTTAATCTTAATGAGCTTCTGACTAGAGCTGTTTAACATCTAGTCAAATTCTAATTCAGATTTTTGTAAGAATGTAAAAACACTCCACGCAACAGATAGTTGTTGAAAATGATATATTTGTGCCTGAGAACATATTACATTCCAGTATTCTGTCTCTAAACATACGATTTTGACTGGATTTAGCGGGGCTAATCACCGATGAGGCACCGGTGATAACAGTATATGGCATTTATAGACCATTATGAGGGAATCAAATGTATGCTTCACAGACAACACACCTTCATTCACCCATCTAGCACACGGTTCCCTTTCAGGTCAGCTGAGTTGTGGGTTTATAATCAGCGCCTGCGCAGATTCATGTCTCAGTGAGAACACACTCACTTCTCCATATGCTTCACAGACAACACACCTTCATTCACCAATGTACCACACGCTGGCATTTGAGGTACACTTAAGTGTGAGTTTATAATCAGCGCCTGCGCAGATTCATGTCTAAATGAGAACATACTCACCTCTCCCATACCGACTGACTGTCCACCACCTTTCCGTCTCCTGCTCTCCATGATGTAGTCGTACAATGTAGGGCCGTTTCGGGGACCACCCGCCATTTGCCTTTCCCGCTTTTTGCGCATGCGGGAATGAATAACCCGTCTGGCTGCCATGATTTCTGGGAGGTAGATTTTATTTAATGTCTTGTCCAGACGCGATATTCCATCATCCAAATTGTTTGCTGCAAAACAGAGAGGAACACTACATCATATACATGTCACCATAGTGGTTTTTCCAACCACAATATATCTTCATCACTTTGGACAGAACAGGGGTAACTTCATGGCTTTAGACAGAACAGCGGTGGTGTTTTCCCACCACAATATATCTTCATCATTTTGAACAGAACAGGGGTAAAGCTGTAGTGTTTTTGCAAACACAATATACCTCCATGGCTTTGGACAGAATACGGGTAAAGTTATAGTGGTTTCCAAAGCACAATATACCAAAAAGCCTTTGAAATGGATTGTACAATACAAGAGGTTGTGGATTTCCCACTATAGGCATAACGCATTGCTCAAACTGGTTAGCTGATCTGTCTGAGAACCCTGGCCGGCCCACATGATACAAGGGTACTGCTGATGTACTCGGCAACCACACAACCGTTACCAATGGTGCCTATAAAACGCTGATTCTAAACACTACCTGCCTGGTCGATACTGGGAAAATGGTGTTCCATATAGCCTGTCGCAGATTCACGCGATACTACGACCAAACTGGGACAGTAAAACGTCGTTCATTGCCCTAAGAACACATTCGTAAAGACAAATAACCAAAAATATTAAAGGCTCGAAAATAATAAAGGCTTAGTTTATTAGTCTAATCTTGAGGCAGACGCACAATAAGCAAGTGGTAGAAACCCAGTACAAAGTCAAGATTTCCACAAAGCCAGAGCGGTCCTGCAACGTCGTTACATGGCTGTCATCACCGTAATGTCACCATAATGGTATACGATCAAGATTCATCCAGCACAATTTACCGTGCTTAGCTAAGCGTAACACTTACCCACCTACTCTGTCAGGATAATCGTCACTGGTAAACTCACCTGGTTATCCAGTTATGGCCAAAACTGTGGTATTTGATGATTACGTTCTACGAAAATTACGAAAGGCACGCGGAGACCATATAGTGGGCCATAGCCTTTACCACGTCGCTCCTGGCTGCCAGATATAACAAAAATCCATAATCTCAATCTCCACTACAAGGTTTGTTCAAATCACGGATCTTCCCAACATGATTCGCGTTCGCTTTTCCTTTTTCTGGATAACGGCGCCGGGCGACCATTGTATTTCGCAGGCCTTTGATGGATCTCTATTGTATGTATGGGCATTCCATTCGCTACTCTGACGTATTATATCGTCAGTACCTTGTGGTACTATTGTACACGACCATACTTCTGTATCAGTTTGAACAGAAGAAGGCCAAAGCTATAATATTGGTTTCAGTACTCAATTTGCGCACCTGCAATCGGTAGAATTTTTTGTAAAAATACAGATGGGTGCATATTAGGAATTGCATTTTGTGTACGAAAGTTGTTTTTCTCCATTTACTTCCACCAGGATCCACATTACGAGCAACTGATTCACGTTTGTTTGTTGGTTGTTTTAACGGTTTTGAGTTTAATTTGATTTCCACATTGTTTTCATCTTAATGCCAACATTTGCCTCAATGAAACACCGTGAGGAACATATGTTTAGACATTGACGTTTTGGCGCCTTATATTTTCAAGATAATTAGAAAGGACAAAAAGGACAAAAACTCTATGGATTATTGGGCAACACGAAAAACATAAAGGTTTGAGCCTCTGCCTTGCAGGAACATCTTTGAGACCGATACTGAGGAATAGTTCAAGATATAATCAGCTATAATGTGACAGTTCAAATCCGACAGTTGGGCTGAATATGAACGCCTGGTATTTTCACATTTTTTGCATCCACAAAGGACAGTCATGTCTCATTGTAAATCAGCCGAAATGGACAAGAATCATGATATACATGTCCAATAAATAGGTCCATGGTTTTCATCAAAAACCACCATACACCATAAATCCATCATCTAATAAATTATCAATGTGTTCAAATGTACCCGATGTGAAGTGAGTACAACGGCATTTCAAGAACCTTCTCTGGAGAAACAGTTCGTGATGATAAACTGATTCGCAACCATTGCGGGAAAGATAGATATATAAACTATTTATACCTGTAAATGTTTACTCCCAGTCGTTATTCCCATTAGAAGAGCTAATGTTCCGCATGACGAACGATCTTATCAGCAATCATCGCACGACCTGTTTCCCAACGGGGTCAAAACCGAGTCGTGATTGCAGCCGTCAGTATCTAAACCAGTGGATTGATCGAATGCTAGCAAATCAGTGAATAATTAAAAGCTGTGTTGTTGACAAACAATGGTAACTCGCACTGAACAACGTCATTACTACGTAGCGGATCCAGATAAGCAAAAATCTGGGGCAAACTTTTGTGATACAATCCTAAGAAAGTGATGGATAAACTGTTACAAAAGCCATCCTTGATTGTGAGAATTTGTTCAAATGTCGTCGAAAATTGCAGCATATTGTGAATACATGCGTGGGGCATCATATCTGACGTTCCGCGCACAGACGTTTTCCCGCTCTCCAGTGTAAACTAGATCACGCACGGAAATCAGTCAGCCAATCATACTTCACTTACACAATCGTTTTGAAAAGCTGAATTTTTTTGGTGTTTTGGAAACTTTTTAACGGTTATGCTGCCTGACTGTCCGAGATTAGGCATTCCAGTGAAGCAGCATTGTTACTGAAAACAGATTCGCATTGAGGCAGGTCGGTTAATAACAGACATCGTTGTGAAATGACTGAAGTTAAACTCCAGGTACACAAACAACAGCTTGAATGAAGGGAACCGGTACCAACCATCAAAGGATCGTGAGGACCACTTTTGCACTTACAGTTGTGTAGTTATTACTTACCAGATGTACGACCATGTTGTTCGTTTGCTGTGTCTCCCATCTTGAATGTCTAAGAACTCTTTCTGTCCGCTAATATGCTAACAGTCGTGAGAAGGAAAACACTTCACGGGTTTGAAATGATAGTTTCGCGGTTAGTATCTAGCTGAAGAAACATCCACGCGCATCTCAAATAATAAAGAAGCAGTTTCGTTTAACAAAAAATCATCCCCTTCTTATTAATTCCGCATAGGTTCTTCACTGTTCTTTTATGAGTTGACAGGAGCTGGATTGTCTGGAAGACAACAAGAGGAAGGAAGGAAAGATAAATTTTATAATCAACGTTAAATTAGTTTTCAAAGTGCATGAAAGGCATACGCCAATGTTGACATAGTCAATATAGTCTTGCATACAAAAACCACTAGTGTTGTATGAATACAAACTTGTGTTCTTTATAACAAAACTCTTGTTTCATATTTGAACAACTCCATCTTGTGTTGAAGTAACACAAGGTCTTGCATTGATGTGCATAAATTATCTCATTTTGGTTTAACACAAGTTTGTGTTTTATTATTTTGTAACACAAAAATGTGAACTTCACATTTATTAAACACATGTGTGTGTGTTGGGGTAACACATTTCCGTGTTGAATTAAAACAACACAAGTTGTTGTGTTAGATTTCAACACAAGTGTGTGTACAACGTATTATGCGTTGTGTTGAAAAAGGCGTAACTGTAGCCATAATGATTGATTAACTGCTAACGGTATACTCATGAATTAATCACTTTCACGATGACGATCAGTATTACTGGTGCAGGAAACCAGTGTGGGCAGACTTTTGGCAAGTGACTTTTATAAACGTGTCGTACAGACTTGTAAAGGTGACTTTAACATACTCGACCAGCATTATTCTTCGACAGCTTATTGTGACCAAGGCACCTACGAACAGCCAAAACGCGCCATCATGAAACATCCCATGTTACCAAGACGCCTACGAACAGCCAGAACGGGGAATCATGAAACATCCCATGTTACCAAGGCGCCCACGAACAGCCAGAACGGGGAATCATGAAACATCCCATGTTACCAAGACGCTTACGAACAGCCAGAACGGGGAATCATGAAACTTGTTATGTTACCAAGACGGTTACAAACAGCGAGAACGGGGAATCATGAAACATCCCATGTTACCAAGACGCCTACGAACAGCCAGAACGGGGAATCATGAAACATCCTATGTTACCAAGACGCCTACAAACAGCGAGAACGGGGTATCATGATACATCCCATCTTACCAAGACGCCTACGAACAGCCAGAACGGGGAATCATGAAACATCCCATGTTAGCTTATTTTGACGTCATGAAATAACGGAAGCAACCAAGAAACATTGGGAAATGAGAAAGGTTTTAGATGTGTTGAAACTCACATATATGACACGCAGCACTCGTATAGATGCTTTCATAATGCAAGTCTGGAACTGTGAACTAGTGAAACCATACACAAAAGATGCCATATCTCATTAGAGTTTAATAACAAAATACACAGTCTTCATATGAATTAATGACTGTTTTTCATTGATACATGTTATACGTAAGGTTTATTCTGCACATTTTAGTTTCAAAAAAAGCATATGATTTCAGTTATGGCTTTGGTAAGATTGATTATCTAAAGGAAGTTAATATGTTTTAGTTTAAAACCTGTCAGAAAATAGTTAGTTATTCGAAACAGGTACACAGAAAGAGATGCTTGACTGTATCATATATATATTGCTTATACATTATCCTGAAATGACTGTGCCACAAGAATAATAATCTTGTTATTTCAGTTGAAAAAAAAGAGATGTCATCAAACAACTGAAGGAGAATTATCGTCGTGGAATTAAGTGTTTTGTCTCCTGATGAGAATTTTTCAGGTGTTCCAAGGATCCCGCTCTAATGTTTCCAGCAATCCAGTCTGCAGAAACACTGTGAATGAGCGATAAAACGTGATGTGGGCGAAAGACGACGTCGTCTAAGCAGAGCGACACCACGTACAAACAACTATTGATATGGGCAAGTAAACCGAAGTCAATACATAACTGCAGTGTAGTGGCCTGACAAAGCCTTATGATAACGTGGTCAGGGGAATATGGATTCAACAATGGGCCATACGGACTGCATGCTTATAATCCATTTTACACAAGGGTAATGTTTCGATTAAACGTTAACAGGTACGATCCTAGGATACTATATCCATAAGGCCAACAAAAAACGATCATTAGGGAGGCCGGACCTCTGAGGGACATTGGAGTCAGTCAGGCTGAATGTGCATGACAAAATTGTTTTGGGTCGCACACACTTGGGTGTTGGTCGAGTAACACACCATAATCCTCGTGTAGCTTGAATACCTTCACTGGCGACATAATGCCGACGCCAATGCCAGTGTGCTTTGCGTTAAGTCAGAATGGTACGAACTACAAATGATATCTCATTAGTTTTGTCTAAAAATAGATAAAGCACGCAACAACAGCGCTGAAAATGTTGAATGTCTTGTAACAGTGTTTTAGCCCTTTTTATGTATTGAAAGTAAATCATTGTAAACCCGTAGGCCCTAGCCAGTAATGTTGCACCAAAGAACCCATCTGTGAACAGTACTAAGTTGTGCAAATGTACTGAGCCGACTCTCTAAATAACGTTAATCTCAACAAAGTGGAATCCATGGATAAGTTATGTTTGGTGTTTTCGTATATATTTGACACTGTCTATGGTTAACTGTATTTGACACCGCCGTCGGAAATCCATTTTGACAATACTTACGGAAATCACATTTAACATTGTGTAAAGAAATCCATTCTTCAGTTCTGACACAAATAATAGTTTAAAAACCACCTCGTCTAGAAGTTGAACGGCTTCTTATTAAATTTCTATGATAGAAGAAATGATACAGTAAACCCTTTACTTCATCAGGCATGCTTGTAAATATGTAAACGTTTATAAAACCACACATATGTAAATGCAGTCAAGAAATATGACAGCGGTCTTAAGGAATGTAAATAGCTGAAGGATCATATTTTATAATACCGTTGCCTTTATAATGACAGTGTTACTTCACTAATCCAGCTGTTTTCGTTACAGCGTTTAAAGTTTAGCATAGTTTATCATATGAGGATGCCAATTAATAACATCAATGTGTATTGATTGACAGATATTAATATACTCCAATACATTTGCAATGATTGCTTCATAATTCAAACTGACCTCGATATAGTGTTTAAAGTTCATCATAGTTTATCAAAAGTCAAAAACTGCTAACTAATAATTCACGGTTTAGTGATGTCTCTCAGACATTGAGAATTGTTCTGTGTGCCGAAAACAGACAACAGGAATGTTATCACTGGCTAAAGTTTAACAGCATTTGATTGGCAGAGATGTAGCCGTACAGTGTATGGGAAAATATGCTTATTTTTTATTCCGATTGGAAACTTTAGATAAGTTAATGGTCATTGCGGTGAGCTTCATTAAGTGAAGTCATCTTCATTGCCATGACAACGGCTATTGTCTTCATCGTTACAGTTATAACCAACATCTTACGCCTATCAAAGTCCTTTTACTTGACTCGGCTTTTCTTTCATCCCGATTTCGTATGGTCTTTTAAAGTAAACCCCATGCATGACATGTATTGCCTTATGCTATCGTCCAGTTCCCGGATATTGTTTCCATCACGGATCGTTGATGTCCCTCTGTAGTGTTGTCCACTAACTGCCAACCTTAAATCTCCCACGTTCGGGCAAAGTGCACTGTTTGTTCTCTGAAATCATCGACATATAGAAGTGTCGGCCAGCTGATGGATTAATCAATACGAGACTAGCGTAAACTCACTCCGGAATTCCAAGTCCCTGTATTTACTCGATTCCTGGTTTACCTGACAAATCCAAGCGGCCTTCACAACCATAGGCCTATAAGAGGAACTTTGTAGAGCGCACCTGTCACTCCAGGGGCATATGCTACTGAATTGTCTTAGTCCTCGCCAGACCCTGTTCCCTGCTTGTTTATCAAGGTCTCCAGTTGTGTATCAAGGTGTGTAGCATGACGGTAAACCAGTGTACCCTCATACTGATGCTAAAACATTTGCATCTTTCACGCCACTGACAACATCAACGACGATATTTCTATAAGTCTAATATATACTTTCTAGGTTTTGAGAATTATTATAACTATAAAACGTTAGTGCGAACTTTCTTACGGAAATAACACCCTGACAGAAGGGTGATATTAAATTTAAATTTATAATTAATAGATCCATTGGTCATTATATATTTTAACCTTTGCTTATCCACAATGTGAAACAATTCGTTGTATGTAGTCGACTTAAACATGACTAATGGTTGCGTGTCGCATTGTTTAAAATAGACTCGAGTAGAACTTGTTCACATAGGTACGATATCAGAAAGACAAAATTTTAGAAATGTAAACACAAGCTTTACCTACCGGAGAGTATCCATGTCTAAATTCCTTCCTGGACCTCTTCGCTCTGTTTCATGTCAACACAGACCTGTCCTATCTCACGGCTATACAGTCCGCGCATGCGTTTTACCGCTGCACGTGAATGGGCTCTAATGATGATCGGTGTTAACGGAAACCGGATTTTATCGATTCTGATTGGTAAATGTATAACATATCGATCGACATCTCTTGGAAACACAGCGATGTTTTTCCCGTTGTATGAGACAAGCACGACAAAGGCGACAACAGTCGGCTGATACACAATAGCATGCCGTGTGATCGTTAATACCACCAATTTAACCAAATAACAGGTAAGGAAATTAAAGAACTCTCACTGATTACTTCAGGCGTATCCATCTACGAATAATGGTAATCTTGGAATTAAAATCTTATGAAATATGCAAATTAAATTATACCCTAACTGTCTCGTGATCGAGTAAATTTGCATATGAATCGGTATACACATTTTAACCGATTTTCCAGTTACTAGGGGCTCAGTGAAAATATACAAGACTCCTAACCAAACATCTTGACCAGTTCCGTATAAATTATGTACGTTAAAAAATTAAACACTCCTAAGAAAAGACACCATGTAATATCCATCTTTTGGCCCAATATGTATGTTGTCACATGTCTCCCATCCACCTCTGCGTGGGTAGAAGCGACTTCGTCTTCCAACCTTGGTATGTGGTAATTTCCCCCCCCCCCTTCCCAACCTTGGTGTACAGTAACACCCTCCATTCATAGGTCTTTTGTGGGGTAACACCTCTATCCCCAGGCCTTGATGCGTGGTAATTTCCTTCCTCCTGCAACCTTGTGTGTGTGGTCACCCACTTCGTCATTTTGTGTGGTACTTTCTTCCATTTCCCAAGCGTGTTATGTTGTAATTTCCTTCATCCCCTGACCTTGTAGTCTGGTAATTTCCTTCATCCCCTGACGTTGTTACGTGTTTCATAACCTCTTTCATTTCCTAGTTTGTTCTACGCGATGACACATTTCAGCGAAGACCCCAGAATCTTCTTTATGCCTCGATCTCATCAGCTTGCGCATTCTTTTAGGTGCAATGTACCATGACCACCCTGAATGTACACGTATAAGTCTTCGTCTTAATCTTTTATCAGGTCTCTAATTCTGTCCAATGACCTCGCTATATGCATAGTAATCTTTCTTAATTCGCTTGATCTCGCTGTATACATGCATGGTAAACTTTCTTCGTGCCCTGAGATTATTGTTACTTGGCACAACGTTTCATTTTTTGACTTATTTTGATGTTAGTTTTTATTTTCCTGACCTGGGTTGACATGGTTACTTCAAAATTTTACATGGCAATCTAAGACGTTCCAATGCTAATTTAAAATCTGAACTCGACAATCTGGTATTTCATTGGTCAGCTCCGAACACAAAGTCAGCTTATCTAGAAAAAGGAACGCTTTCTTTTTCTTTTTTTTTTTCTATTAACGTTGATTTGTCTCGTTCTATGGCATGTTGAAATGAAGTTTTTTCTTATGAATCTGTGGCTTAAAACTTACATGAAACGTATCGGTAGGGCATATAGATTTATGGGTTCCTAAACCTACTTCCAAAGTGTGTACAAAATCCCAAATGTGCACACCACCACGGTTTGTCATAGTCCATATATGGTGTTACGTCGATCTGCCCCGGAAGCTAAGTACACTCGTCACATATACCTTATATATTTTTTTATTTATTCAGTAGCTCAACCAGTATTGCCAAAACTGACAGCATCTTGCTATGGACGTGATATGTGTAATTTTATAACAAAATTATAGGCGCAGGAAAGCACGATTTACGCTGATGAGTGCAGTATACCGGTAATTCCACTGTAGTGACAATTCGAATGAGTTCGCAAGGTGTTAAAATCGGCACCCATGCACGGAAATAGTTAATGTATCCGCTAACAAACCCTGTTAAATTGTTCCACTAATGGGCAAGGACCACGAAAGAATGGATTATTAATTGATTTACTCTTCTCAAAAGGAGACTAACTCCAAAGCTGCGCGTTCGATCAGGTGTTGCCTTAGAGACGAGCGCGCGACCTCCACCTACGGTTTCGGTTTTAATGCATGCTGCACCCAGATTTGCAAATTATACTGAATTAGGTCAACCGAAACAAACAAAGGTTTAATCTGTTGGCCCATTATCGAGGTCAGCAAAGGATGTAAACTTAATATGCATCATTTGATAGCGAATGCTTGGGTTTAACACTTTGATATCATTGATTGGCAGTATGATCATCAAATATCAGCAAAGTTTTGGGCATAAAAACGCGTTATTGGACACAAGATGAGGGATTTGACATTTCAACAGTTTGCTTCTTTAAACACTACAAAAACCTGTATGTACAGATTTGTAAATGACAAATTATACATGCAGTATGTACTTTTGACTTATACAACAAAATGATATGCGCTTACTGTAAGTTATTTCCATTTGTGTTGTCACTTCTATAGATCGATACCGAAAGTAGTTATCTCTGCATTCTATCCCTTAGCTACGAGAATCAATTACATCCTGCCTTCTGCCGGCAAAACAAATTTCCCAGATACCAATGTGACGTCGTTTAAAACACCACCCTTGTTGAGGCTCTTAGCTGTCAAAAAACACTAAGACGTGTACTTTTAACCTTCTCACTGCATATTACCCACTTTCTTAAGATACATCACCGGGTGACCATAGGTCCGGGTGACGATTACAATTCTCGGCTGACGGTCGTTATGTACGTATTGTCCAGGTCCGATATATGTGTAAATAGGGGATAGGGTGGGACAACCCTATATTGAAAACATAAATGCCAAAAATCCCAGAAACAGTCAACAAAATCAAGTCAACATTTCGTAATACATATTTTGGTCCTTACATTGCATAGTCGTATCTCAACAACACAAATATGGCAAGGACAAATAAAATACATGTACGTTCTGTCAATATTTCTTTCTATCTTTACAGGATTATATCCAAATGTTCATCACATATAGTAAATGTAATTAATAGTTCATTCCACAATTTCACAGATAATTTCTTCAACCGACCATGAAAAACTTGGTATTGTGAGTTTGTTGGCATTTACTAATTAGGAAGACCAACTATTGGGCAGTAACCCAAGGGGTCAAGCAGTGCTACAGATAATTTTCAGAGGTAGTGCGGTACTCCTTACTTTTCCAAGAGAGGGAGCACTGGGTAAGCCTACCCAAGTATTCATTTTTTGAAAGTAGTCAACACTTCACTATTTTGGGTTCCCAGCAATGCACGTGGAAAGTGATTGAGTGAAGTGAGTTGAGAAAATTGAAAGACATACATGTGCATACATGTATAGGTCTACATAGACCTACCAGCACAGAGATTCTCGTAGTTACATGTAGGACTACAAGTGCATGTATGTACATGTTGATTGCCCAGAATTACGACTTGTCATAACATTTATTTATTACACTTCAAGTTGCAGGCCTACTGGGTTTATTCCAATAACTCACTACCTGACAACTTTACCTTTTCATTTTGTTTTGATAGCGCTCTAATTTTGAACGCTTTTACACCTGCACGCCCGTTATCTGTAGCCCTGGGGTCAAGGTCAAATGGCATACTCGCCGTCTCATGGCTTCCACATTCTTTATTTTCACAATTTTGGTGACTAACAGAACGCTCGATTGCCGTAAGGTAAGGCCTAAATATTACTAGGAGCTTTTAAATACATGAACGTAGGCCACCTTATATGGTGTAATGTTTCGCCATATTCGCTATCACAGGCAATCACGATCCTAAACAAAAAAATAAACGAAAGCACGACTCCAAACATAATTAAACTTTTCATTCAATGCATAGGCCTAATCATAACATATAAATCCCTAAGGTAATATTTGACCATAACACACGGTCTATTTCGTTAAGCGCAATGACACGTCGTACTTGGATGAAACTACTTCTGGCAATTTCTTCACATTTTTTCATGCCTCTATAATGGACCTCTGGCGATTCTCACCAATAGACTCCAAAAAATTATGCCTAGATTAGGTTTGTAACAATTCATATGTAGACTTTCCTCCAACACCACCATCTTGAGTCCGGACTGCAAGCCTCAAAATCAAAACTTGGCTGAATCTCGAACACACATTCAGAACATATTAACCATTGATTTATCTACATTCACGACGTATTGCGCGTGAATCGTGATGTCATCGAATGATTGGCTTGACTACATGTGGATGTGAAGCCGAGCTTAAAACTGTAAAACTTTATTTACAGTGGGTTTATAGTCCATGATATAGGGCGTGAGTTTACATCTTGACGATATAGTACTTAGAAATCGGCGTTTCTACATACATGTATTTGCAGTATAATGACTGTACGACGTCGTGTCGATGTCATGACCTGGGAAATATGCAAAACTCGACCTAAATACAATATAGGACTTAATGTCAGGCCAACGCCCCCATCATGATCGTCATACCCATACATTACTATCATCAACAAACCATCGAAGTCTTCGTGACATATGGATTTATTCCAGAGAACGTAGTAAATATCGTCTGTCAGACCACCTCTGCTGGATGTTCTATCGTCCGCCTATTAATATATAAAAAGACTCTTTGAGAATAAATTATACCTGCGACTATACGCCGTGCTTATTTGAGATGTCAATCATAACAGGTTTAATAAGGCACTTCTGTATTCTGCTCGTTTGTCTTTTATCCCGAATCACGTCAGTGCGACAAATTAAACGGAAAAAGCAGACTTGTATTTATCATGATAAAAACACTCTATGTAACTATATCAAAGATGAGACAAATTTAGCTCGACGGATCACAGAAATCTCTCATAGACCTCTTTGGTTCTACCCATCACAACATGGTTTCGTTCTACTGCTTGGTTAAAGCCTTAAGCGTCGCTATCTGACGTAGACTAAATCGATGAGAAAACTTGTACAACAGTTAGACTGTATGGACAAACAAATCGACGTGTTGTTATAGCAACTGGTACAGCTCGCTGTTGACGTGTCGTGTGAAACGGTTGTTGACGGTTCTGTAAAACACAATGACAAGACATGCATAATTCAAGGGTGTCGAGGATGGGCATTGTCAAGCGGTGTGAAACAAGTACGTTGCCATACTAACAGTCACACACACTGATGCGACTAAGAACAAAGCTTTGGTGTGACCGTAACTATGTAGGTCTAACTGATTGATCCGTTGGTTTATAAGTTTGTCCGTGCAATTCTTCGGTTGGCATTGTTATCGATTTTAAATCTCATTCACTAATATTACGTCTCCTTGCAATCGCGTGCAACGTTCTATTGTCTGTGTTTGTCTGACGCAAAATATTTGCACTATACAGCGCCGCAAACCTGGTGATGCAGTTATTATCAAAGCAAACCACACCTCACATGATAACACATTGTCCGGGCCTTAATAACTACTCTCTCCAAACTTAGCAATCACTGCTAGCTATCCAATCGTTAGTACTTATGTTATAGCCGAATAGATACTATTAGTCGTGGTCCATTCAAGAACACTTCCTGAATGCGTGGTCCAGTATGACTGGGGAAGTCATCCGGAACCGGATGATTTACACTGATATCGTTATTATCGTCAACACATGCTCGCAGTTAAGTTAACAAAATCGTGTAACCTTGATGGTAAGCATATCCACTTTATTTCGTCAATTTTTCCTTAAGAAATACCAGCTAGTCCAGGTTTTCACACGTGCCTAGACTCAAGCTGTTTCCAATAAATATACATAGGGATACTTCCGTTTCCAAGTCTAAATAATCTATATTAAGCAATAATGCTATGACAACGCATGTGTCTTAACGTATTTATTTGAGTGGTATTTTACGTTAAGAATATTTCACTTATACGACGGTGGCCATAATTATGGTGAGAGGAAGCCGGGCAGAGCCCGAGGAAACTCACGACCATCCACAGGTTGTTGCAGGCCCCTCTCTGTACTACTGGAGAGCAAACCAGTAAGAGCTAGACTTGAACTCACAGCGACCACATTGGTGTGACGGTCATTACGCCTCGCTTGCACGCTAACCGCTTCGCCACGGAGGCCCTTGGAGGTGTCATAGGTATACCTGACATCGTGGTTTCCTGTAAACTCTGTCCGGGTTTTTTACGTATATCATTGTGGTTGATTTACCCCAGTGCATCCTTCTCAAAGTTGCTTCGGCGACCATTAAATCTGACGTCAGCGTTATCTTACATACAGACAATAATACGCGTGTCCTCGTAGCAGACTTGCCTATTGATCATGGCCTAGTTTGTCTCTCTATAAGATAATCATGCTTCAGACGCAATATGAGTTATTGTCATTTTAAATTGTATTTACTTACCCCTAGCACCTTACAGAGTAAAATGTGTTAATGCTGGAACACATGCTACAGACAAGGTGCCAGAACCAAACATTTGTGCCCAAACAGGTGTTTCGTTTGGCTCTGTCACTTGGAGGAAATTCTTTCTTCCTATATTTATCTGAGGGCCTCCGTGGCTCAGTTAGTTAGCGCGCTAGCGAAGCGTAATGACCCAGGAGCCTCTCAAGAATGCAGTCCCAGTGAGTTCAAGACCAGTTCATGCTGGTTTCCTCTCCAGGTGTAAGTGGGAAGGTCTGGCAGCAACCTGCAGATGGTCGTGGGTTTCTGCCGTGCACTGCCTGGTTCCCTCCCACCATAATGCTGGCCGCCGTCGTATAAGTGAAATATTCTTGAGTAAGGCATAAAACACCAGTCAAATAAATAAATAAATAAATATATTTATCTCTACTTTCTGGCCCAAACACTGTAGCTGTACAGGAAATGTCCAAGTACCTTAGCCTCTCCATGTCATTGTCCATGTATCTTACATGCCATTGTGCTGGTAACCCATATACAGTTGTATATGCATTATGTACTGAATGCTGTAAATTAAGGTCTAATTTGCCCTGCTCCTTCCTCTGTTTGTTCAGTACAACACTAATACTGCACTGGACTAATGGATTTTAGGCAGAAGAGGTACAGCCGTAACTATGTATCTAACTACTTATATGCCAAGAGACAAAATACAATACCTTTGCAATTATAAACACACTTCCTTTTAATTGATATGCATAAAATAGCACTGTCACTTTCACATGTGAGAATTTTGTCCTGTGTTATGATGTTGAAATCATCAATGTGATGGCTCTGCTTTAGTCCTCATATCACTGACATTGTCCTGGTTACCGTCCTGGTTACCACCCTGGTTATCAACCTGGTGATCATCTACGTTACCGTCCTGGTTACCATCTTGATTGCCAGATTCTGATCTCTGTGAGAACAAGTCACCGACATGAACATGCAGTTTACCATTATTCCCATTGCCATTTGGCAGCAGAATACTCATTAACCCCCAAGCCCGCTGTTTCTTCTCCCCATTTGTCTCCAAGTTCCAGAGGGCTGTCTCAAAAGCCTTCTTCAGTCTCTCAAACTCAGGAATATTGATGTTCTTGCAGACATTTAGGTTAACATCCAGAGGGTTTTCTAGGTAGACAGGTGAGAAATCCGGCTTACTGAACGTCGTCCCTTCTATCACAGACATGCCCCGTGATTGAAAATCAAACGATGAGTAAAAGGCAAAAAAACCCTTCAGCAGTTCACCTAAAACAAATACACACTTAGAATTTGAATACGCTATCGTATGTCAAAACAGTAGCTTTCTCCACAACCCCCCCTCTCCCTCCTCCCCAAAAAACATTAACAAACACTTTATCTGATTCGACTTTACCACAATAGTCTAGGATATTTTTGACATAAACTCTCATCTCAACCAATCAGAGCTGAGTCTGAACAATCAACCTCTTCAATGACTCATCAACAGCCAATCAGCTGCAACAAAAGCTATGCTTTAGCCAAATGTCAGCATGGGTTCCCATGAAATGAAAAGTGTTTTATATAAAATTCTTTATATAAAACCTAAATAATAAATCGAATAACATTCAAATACATATAATTAAATAAAATACTATTTATATAAACATCAGGACTTCCCATTCCTTCCTGCTGCCAAATCACTCATCAAATCACTGCACTAGTGGCCTATTAAGAGTTGTCTTCCCCTGTTTGCACTTACCTAAATCATCTGTATTTTTGGTTTTTGGCACTTTGGTATAATCTGACATGAATGGTGCACTAAAATCATCATGTGGATCTGAAAGAAAAAAAAAATGTTCTACTTTCATGCCTTTATAGTCATATCACTTCTATATCAATACATACTGTGTCGGTGTATTTATAAATACATGTACCGCTTATGTATAGCTCTGCTTTGTCCATGATCATGCAGTGTTAGTCATTTTCAGAGCAGTCACCCTGGTCTCCTATGTTAAACTATTCAGAGGGAATTAATAAATTTTATTCACAGGAATTTTCACAACAAACTGCAGTCACCGATCTGAGGTGAGAAACCGACATTTATGTGTCTTATAACGGTTAATCTACTAATCGAACCCAAATGAGTTTAAGGCATTTCAAACAAGTTTATTAGTGATATAATATCTAATTATTCATTTATTTGATTGGTGTCTTGCGCCACACTCAAGTGTGTTTAAGTTCTTTTATATCAATAAAATAACCACAAAATTAGTCCACCTTTCATAGCTGCTGATTTACTAACATGAAGACAATGGGGAAAAAAAACACTCTGAAGGAATCTCAAACTTTCTCAGCGTAAGACTTACTGACTGGATGATACAGTGTGCGTAGTTTGGGTATGACAGGCTGGGGGTGGCTCTGTAAGAAGAACACCACAAGAGCTGTCAGCATGAAATTGGACACCCACGGGCCGGGGTGTTTACGATTCACCTCGTTAACCCGTGCCCAGTGTCTGACACAAAAGACCAGAGGGGCGACACGAGGGTCCAACTCACTCAGCACCCACAGGACTTCTGACATACGGTGACCAGATCTGCCAGGCAAACCACAACATAAATCACAATGTCAATTTCGACACAAATCACAACATTAAATCAAAACATGACAACCTAAATGACAATATAAATCCTCACAAACATCAAAACAGCTGCACATTAGTCAGTATATTAAATGATATGCTACATGCTTACAATATCCCCATTTAGGCCTATTTGGAGAATACTATTCTTTAAGACTGATATTGTCATCATAGGACTCAATAATCGTTAAGTATGATGTAAAACCAAAAGAACACATTTATTTAAGACAGATATAATTTATCAATTAAATGCCTTTAATTGAAATCAAAGCTATGTTTTTAACTGGAATAATGTGGATGATTCCGAAAAAATTACATCTATCTTTATAAGTTTTAACTGTAATAACATAAATCTGGGTAAACGGCTCGAAAAAGAAAGTCAAAACAGTATAATAGGGGCAATTTGATTTGCTCCATTTTCCAAGATTTATCAATTTCTAGTGAGGATGTAAACAGTGCATTTTTTTGTTTTTCTCGATAGCAAGAGTTATTCCCCTTGACAACACTCACATATGGCTGAAGGAGAGATCACACTCAATATTGCAAGCATCATTTCTGAACTTGATGATAGGAACTCTGGCATTAAGGATTCTGTGAACACCCAAACACAGAGGAACAAACTGCTCAATGATATCAGCAACTGTCTGTAAACTCCTCTGAGTAAAGCCTCGCTCATTATCTGTCCTCTTCTTTGTCATAAATTTAAGGTTTGGATTTTTTCCCACCTGTATACAGTACAAAAAACTGAATTTAAAGGTCTGTATTCTAAAGGCATTCAGTTAAACAAATGAAACAATATAAATCTGCATAAAACATAACACCTAATTAAAATTTTCTTCAATAATATCTAAACCTTTATTTGTTCCTTCTCCATGAAAAGGGTACACTTTAAATGTTAAACTAAAAATTTGCTGAACGGGTAAAATAATATGTAAGTATTTAGGGCATGGTGATTGAAGATCAAAATTCAAAGAAATAATATTTACCATATTAATCAGTCAAAATATTTTCATTATGTACTGTATACATATTCATAATAAGTACTTCTCACCTGGTGCTCTGACTGGAGGAGAGACAAGGTCATATCAAGGTCACAGTCATGTTTTCCAAACCCATTCACTGTTGAGCCAAAAGGTAGGACAGCACAATGGGGAAAAAGACCAGACAACATGTCCTCTAGCTTTGAGCAGACAAAGAACCTCAGACGACATCCCAGATCTGTGAGATGATTTCTGTGATACAGGATCTCTATCTGATGTGATAACTGAAATAAAAAAGTTGTGTTACAATGTTTCCATCTGATATGAACAGCTATGATAAAGGAATATGAAACTATGACAATAATGGAAAGTATATAAGTACATATATGCGTACTTGGGGTTTTTAGTCATACTTAACAATTTAGCAGTTACTAGTATTAGGTGTGTGTAAGTATACTGTGTCTTCTTGTGGCAGGGTAAGCCAATGTCGCCACTGAAGTATCATGCTGAAGACGCCAGACATGACACCCCACCCAGTCACGTTATACTGACAGACAATGATCCAACCAGTCCTGTTTCCTTGCTCTAACCTCTTAGTGTTAAGCGAGGCAGCAACAAGTACCATTTTTAATGTCCTTGGTAGGACCTGACTCAGGTTTGATCCACACAGTAATGATACCTCTCCATCTGATGTGATGCTTAAAATAAACATCTATAATTCAGAACCTCCTGATATGTGACAACTGAAATGAACAGCAGTTCTTCTTATATCATTTACCCCAGTGGCATTGTAGCAGTCTGAGATCTCAAATTTCTCCTTAGGGTCAGACTGAACAGGTAACGGGATCGTCTGTTTTCCAACCGACTCGAAGCCTCCTGTCAGCAGTAAAACTCTAGACTCCACAGGAATCTTCTCATCATTGGAGAAGTGAGAAGCTGATCTTAGGACACGCTGTACAGCAGCTCTGCTTTCTAACTCAATCAGGGCATAGTCCTACGAACACACAAAACATTCTGATAAAACTCTTCACACCTTTCACTGTCAAATAATAATAAATATAAAATTACACTGCAAATAATTTAGATATGGAGACACTGACTACCCACATCAATAGGTCAGCTAATGGTCTCACTGACTACCCTCATCAACAGGTCATCTAATGGTCTCACTGACTACCCTCATCAGCAGGTCATCTAATGGTCTCACTGACTACCCTCATCAACAGGTCATCTAATGGTCTCACTGACTACCCACATCAATAGGTCAGCTAATGGTCTCACTGACTACCCTCATCAACAGGTCATCTAATGGTCTCACTGACTACCCTCATCAATATGTCATAATGGTCTCACTGACTACCCTCATCAACAGGTCATCTAATGGTCTTACTGACTACCCTCATCAACAGGTCATCTAATGGTCTCACTGACTACCCTCATCAACAGGTCATCTAATGGTCTCACTGACTACACTCATCAACAGGTCATCTAATGGCCTCACTGGACTACCCTCATCAACAGGCAAATTAGATCATTAAACAGTCGCAGTGCAGGTTTCCCTATCTTTGACAGTTTTTTTTTCAGAAAGGATATCATTATTAGCAATTAACAGACCTGTAACACTGTAATCCAGTCTGACCTGATCAATGTGATACTGAAAGGTCTGATTAAATTTATATGTCAGCGATCCATCTGACTTTGTTTGTCAATAAATTCTAGTCTAGTTACAGGCCTTCACTACATTACCACGTCTACAAGACACTGCAAGGCTACCAGGTACGTTACTTTTAACTTACCCGAATATGAGAAAAATGGAATATATTCATCACTTTTCCTAAAGGTTTTACTTGGTTGTATACAGAACTGATGTGTTTCTTGGACGGGATCTGCACAAGGATACTCCGGTGAGCTTCCTGACGACGAAGATGATACATCTGCTGGAAGGATACAGGGCGAGGGCTGGTAATATTCTGTATGATTTCATCAATTGGTCTCTGCACTGAAATACAAAACCACAACATTTCTTGTGATTAAACTGTGACACAGATAGTCATGATCCTAAACAAACTGTCTAAATCACTAATTAGCTATGTACAGTTAAGATGATGCCATGGGTTTGATTTGAGCTTGTGAATTTTCAGGTTGTTGTTGTCAGCTCGACAGCCATCGGCGAAATGTAGTCTGACAATTTAGTGAGAGCTGTATCACAGACGTTTGCGAATGGAGAAACGAAACTACCTTTGGATGATGATTTCTGAATTTTTCGTTTGACCCCTTTGCCGCTGGAAAAACGCCGAAAACAACGTAGGGTTTTGCTACACATCATGTGCCCGACTTGGGCCATGGGGGCCGCCATATTGCAAATGGGAGCACTTAAATATTACCCGTGGAAAGATATGATGAATGTTGTATATTACAATTTTGTGACGTCAGCGTTTCCACGGCAAGGTCTAATATTGCTTCCGAACGGCTGTAGTACATAAGTTTGTAGAAAAAAATGTAACTGTTTGATTGTGTGGGGGGAAAATGTTAGCGTCGAAATATCTAAAATGACCCCATATCAGCCCGAATGTCGTGTAGTAGCAATGCTCCGTCACGTATGATTGGCTGCTGATGTCTTTGTTTCAGTGTACAATCACAGTGTGCACAGTTAGGCCGTGGGTAAATGTGACTCGTGGATAAGCTACTCCAGTGTCACTACGGCGCGAATCGACCATAACGATGAGTCTGTCTTGCGAAGTTTGTAACATAACTGTGCATTCTGGTACGTCTTTGCTATTGGTTGTTACACATTTAAACTTAACCTTTAGCTAGTGTGACCTGTGTCTTGGAGCACAAATGGTACAATTACAAGCTGGCTGTTTCATTCAACATAACATCATTTAGGCCTGAGAATGAATGTTATGGAAATTTTTTATTCCATTACTTTCATTTTCGTTTTGGATTTGGCCACAGAGGACATGTTTTGTCATGTCATTGTTAAACTTCGGCCAAATAAATTACTTGTAGACTTATAATTTGAATAAAAGGCCTTCAGTGGAACTAGTGACAAACAGTATTAGTATTATTGACACATTACTTCAACTCAGGTTAGCCGACAATTATCAGAGTGCCCTCTTTCACGTTTTGCCGCCACAGTATGGCTGAAATATGGCGTAACGCTTTGGTGGGCCATCATGGATGTAGCGGTTAACATGCCGGTGCGGCGCTATGACCCAGGAGCCTCTCACCAATACAGTCGCTGTGAGTTGAAGTCTATGTCATGAGGGGCTTCCTCTCCAGTCATGCGTGGGAAGGTCTGCAAACCGGTGGATGGTCTTTCCCAAGGCTTTGCCCGGTTTTCTTCGTCCAAAATGCTGGCTGCCATTGTATGAGTGAAATATTCTTGACTATGGCCTAGAATACCAGTCAAATATAAATAAATAAATTATTTCCATTTTGATATTAAATTAAGGTTCCAGATAACAACCCAACATTTAGGAGGGTGTATTAAAAGATAACAAGCACGTACAAAGCACTTTTTCAGTTTTAGCTTGTATATATGTTAAGTATGTAGGAGTGGGCCTACAGGTGAGATCAGGCGTTTGTCTTTGATTCAGACGCACAAGTCACTGGTTCAGTTCCAGCCTCAGGCAGATATAATTTTTTGATTCTTAGGGGCCTTGTTTAGTGACAGCAAGTGGTAGGCTGCACATTTATTTTCAGTACAGTGTTGTGGTAAGTAAGCTTTTCTGGAGATCACTCCTAGTCACTTCTCATATGACTGAAACATTATTCATGTTAATCATACAAGTGTGATAGAAAGTGAAATAATTCTTCAAAATTATTTTTATCATACAAATCAATCAGTAGGGGTCTGTCAGCAACCTGCGAATGGTTGTGGGTTTCCCCCTGGCTGTGCTCGGTTTCTACCCGCCATAATGTGGGTCGCCATCTTATAAGTGAAATATTCTTGGGTACGTTTTAAATCAAATCACCAATCAAATAAATAAATAAATCAATCAGTAGGTATTTAAGCTTGTGGTCTATGTTGGTTTGGTGTTTCCTTTTATTAGTTCATATAGAAGTTTGTTATGATTACTTGTGAACTAGATGACGTTTGTTTACTTTCAGACTCTGTGATGAAAGAACATTGTCAAGGAAGAAACATAAGCGAAACCAGATTTTGTATGACAGACGTAAAGACCTTGCAGACAGGAGTGTATTCACAAGGGGCTTCCCCCCCAAAACAGAAGAGAGCACGCTGAAGGAATATTTCTCTAAATATGGAGAAGTCCAGAGAATCCTTCAGGACAAGGACAGAGTAAGATGACTTTTTCTTTTTTGTATTCGTTCGTCATTTATTCCTCAGCAGTTTAGTAAATCTGTCCCTCTGTGGCTAGAGGAAGTATTTAAACCTGTAGGTGAGGACTGGATATGTGGTCTGTAGCTTGTTCCCATGTGACAGTTTCCTCTTCATGGAAGTTTAGTGTTGTTTACCTAAAATTTGGTATGCCAAATGCTTTTTCAGAAGTTGTTCTGAAAATTAATCAAATTGTTCATAAATCTCATTAAGGCAAATGAATCAAACAGATTCAAGCAAAATGTGTCCATTGAAAAATACTAAATTTTAGGTGAAATATGGTAATTTGTCTTCCACAGATAGCCGGCCATTGATCCCGCCTACAAAAAGGAAATTGTTCAGTTAAAAACAAAACCATGAAAACACAAAAATGAAAAAAAAGATCAATTTTCAAACCAAACCGTGGACAAAAAGCAATGTGTGGGCAGGCTCAAAATTGTAGTGAACCTTTTACTTGTTGGGCTACACCATCAGGAGGATATGTAGGGTACATAGAATTTACACTGATTTTCTCCTCCCATAAATTCAGCTGCTTTTGTGTAAATGCATTATTCATGAGTATGGCATAAAATTCAAGTAAATGACTCAAAATGGCTGCAGCCTGTGAATGATCAACATGTTGGTGTGAGCTACAGATGGGATGTGAACTCTGCTGTCAGCTCAATATGCCTCACTACAGTTACATGTAGAGTGCATGCCTGAAGGGTGCACTGGTTCATATCAACATATCACACTCTATGCTATTTATTTCCTGTGTTCTAAAAAGAATGACATTGGGAATCAATAAGAATAACCTGCATTCATGAAATGAAAAAGGAGTACAAGTGCAACCTAGTTCATAAAACATTTTAATAACAGTGTTAACTTGTCATTTATTTTTTTAACTTTTAATTGTTGTTTTATATACATTATTTAAGTGAGAATGTCCTGGTTGTTTTGTAGGGTGTATATGCCATTATTGAGTTCACAAATGGGGATGCCTTGTCAAAGATTTTCATGGAAAAACATCACGTAATATCTGGACATAAAATTGTGATCAAGCCACGGGAGTTCAAGCCCCCTGTGGCCAAGCCGTCTGACCCAGGGGCCCGTGTCCCACAGAAGAGACAAGGGGTGTTCCAGCCGGTGGCTTGCAAGATGCGGGAAAGTCATGCGTTACTGACAGACTTTGACTTCAGGGTGGACTGTTTGCCAGAGCCAGAGAGTTTGAGGAGAGTTCTCCAGTCCTGTCACACGGTTAGTATTTAAGGGTCTCCAGTCCTGTCATTCAGTCAGTATTTTAGGATTTCCAGTCCTGTCCCATAGTCAGTACTGAGGGGCATTCAGTCCTGTCCCACAGTCAGTACTTAGGGGTGTCCAGCCCTGTCCCACAGTCAGTACTTAGGGATGTCCAGTCCTGTCCCACAGTCAGTACTTAGGGATGTCAAGTCCTGTCCCACAGTCAGTACTTAGGGGTATCCAGTCCTGTCCCACAGTCAGTACTCAGTGATGTCTAGTCCTGTCCCACAGCCAGTGCTTAGGGGTGTCCAGTCTTTCCCACAGCCAGTGCTTAGGGGTGTCCAGTCCTGTCACACAGTCAGTACTCAGTGATGTCTAGTCCTGTCCCACAGCCAGTGCTTAGGGGTGTCCAGTCTTTCCCACAGCCAGTGCTTAGGGGTGTCCAGTCCTGTCACACAGTCAGTACTCAGTGATGTCTAGTCCTGTCCCACAGCCAGTGCTTAGGGGTGTCCAGTCTTTCCCACAGCCAGTGCTTAGGGGTGTCCAGTCCTGTCACACAGTCAGTACTCAGTGATGTCTAGTCCTGTCCCACAGCCAGTGCTTAGGGGTGTCCAGTCTTTCCCACAGCCAGTGCTTAGGGGTGTCCAGTCCTGTCACACAGTCAGTACTCAGTGATGTCTAGTCCTGTCCCACAGCCAGTGCTTAGGGGTGTCCAGTCTTTCCCACAGCCAGTGCTTAGGGGTGTCCAGTCTTTCCCACAGCCAGTGCTTAGGGGTGTCCAGTCCTGTCACACAGTCAGTACTCAGTGATGTCTAGTCCTGTCCCACAGCCAGTGCTTAGGGGTGTCCAGCCTTTCCCACAGTCAGTGCTTAGGGGCATCCAGTCCTGTCACACAGTCAATACTTATGAATCTCTAATCCTGTCCCATGGTTAATACTTAAGGGCCTCCAGTCCTAGCACAAGGTCAGCACTTAACAGTGTCCAGTCCGGTCATCCTGTGCAGTGCTGTGTGGCTGCTGTAGGGTACGGCAAGGCTACTACTCAGGGTTGTCCAGTCCTGTCCCACAGTCAGTACTCTGCGACGTCTAGTCCTGTCCCACAGCCAGTGCTTAGGGGTGTCCAGTCTTTCCCACAGCCAGTGCTTAGGGGTGTCCAGTCCTTCCCACAGTCAGTGCTTAGGGGCATCCAGTCCTGTCACACAGTCAATACTTATGAATCTCTAATCCTGTCCCATGGTTAATACTTAAGGGCCTCCAGTCCTAGCACAAGGTCAGCACTTAACAGTGTCCAGTCCGGTCATCCTGTGCAGTGCTGTGTGGCTGCTGTAGGGTACGGCAAGGCTACTACTCAGGGTTGTCCAGTCCTGTCCCACAGCCAGTACTCAGGGGCATCCAGTCCTGTCCCACAGCCAGTGCTTAGGGGTGTCTAGTCCTTCCCACAGCCAGTGCTTAGGGGTGTCCAGTCCTTCCCACAGTCAGTGCTTAGGGGCATCCAGTCCTGTCACACAGTCAATACTTATGAATCTCTAGTCCTGTCCCATGGTTAATACTTAAGGGCCTCCAGTCCTAGCACAAGGTCAGCACTTAACCAGTGTCCAGTCCGGTCATCCTGCGCAGTGCTGTGTGGCTGCTGTAAGGTACCCCAAAGCTACTGTGCATTGCTGTGTGGCTGCTGTAGGATCCCGCAAGGCTACTGTGCAGTGCTGTGTGGCTGCTGTAGGGTACGGCAAGGCTACTGCACAGTGCTGTGTGGCTGCTGTAGGGTACGGCAAGGCTACTGCGCAGTGCTGTGTGGCTGCTGGAGGGTACCGTAGGATTACTGTGCAGTGCTGTGTGGCTGCTGTAAAGTACCACAAGGCTACTGTGCATTGCTGTGTGGCTGCTGTAGGGTACAGCAAGGCTACTGTGCTGTGCTGTGCTGTGTGGCTGCTGTAGGGTACAGCAAGGCTACTGTGCTGTGCTGTGTGGCTGCTGTAGGGTACTGCAAGGCTACTGCGCAGTGCTGTGTGGCTGCTGTAGGGTATGGCAAGGCTACTGCACAGTGCTGTGTGGCTGCTTTAGGGACCGCAAGGCTACTGCGCAGTGCTGTGTGGCTGCTGGAGGGTACCGTAGGGTTACTGTGCAGTGCTGTGTGGCTGCTGTAAAGTACCACAAGGCTACTGCGCAGTGCTGTGTGGCTGCTGTAGGGGCCGCATATTTTTACTGTTTGGTTCTCAGTTTCTCACAAAAAGTGAGGTCAGTTTATTGTAAATTCTAACATACTTTGAAAAAGGTTAACTCTGAAAGCAATGTTGAGTGAAGTGTGCCCAAATTTATCATCTATGCACAGTTGCCGTCCTCATCACAGAGCTTTGGACGGTCTCATTTTGAAAATAAAATAGGAGGGGCTGGGTTGTGCTGTCAAAACGTTTATTTTCTTCAAAATTTATTAGCTCACATTTTTCTGAGGAAAAAATGAAGGCAAAATGAATTTACATATAATTGTTTCCTCTACTCGCCTAGGTGGAGGGCCAGATGAAGGTTCTGTGTGAGGAGTTGGAACTGGAGCGGGACGATCTTAAAGCCAGATCCAAGATTGTTTCCACGTTGAATGAGCTCTTTGAACAGTTTTTTGCTGGTGAGGTCTTCTGCAATTTGCTGTGTGCAGTTTTGTTTCCTCTGATAATAGTTGAAGTAATAAGAGTTAAGACATGACAGTACATGTACCATTGTGTACTAGGTTGTTGGTTACACATATTTGACTCCTTTGACAGTGACTTTCGAACAGTGAGTTATGACAAAGGACCATTGTGTACTAGGTTGTTGGTTACACATATTTGACTCCTTTGACAGTGACTTTCGAACAGTGAGTTATGACAAAGGACCATTGTTTATTAGGTTGTAGGATACATATATTTGGTATTCTCTTGTAACTGGTTACAGGACAGTGAGTTATGACAAAGGACCGTTGTTTATTAGGTTGTAAGATACATATATTTGGTATCCTCTTGTCAATGGCTACAAGACAGTGAGTTATGACAAAGGACCATTGTTTATTAGGTTGTATGATACATATATTTGGTATCCTCTTGTCAATGGCTACAAGACAGTGAGTTATGACAAAGGACCGTTGTTTATTAGGTTGTAGGATACATATATTTGGTATCCTCTTGTCAATGGCTACAGGACAGTGAGTTATTACAAAGGACCGTTGTTTATTAGGTTGTAGGATACATATATTTGGTATCCTCTTGTCAATGGCTACAGGACAGTGAGTTATGACAAAGGAGCGTTGTCTATTAAGTTGTAGGATACATATATTTGGTATCCTCTTGTCAATGGCTACAGGACAGTGAGTTATGACAAAGGACCGTTCTTTATTAGGCTGTAGGATACATACATTTGGTAACCTCTTGTCAATGACTACAGGACAGTGAGTTATGACAAAGGACCGTTGTTTATTAGGTTGTAGGATACATATATTTGGTATCCTCTTGTAACTGGCTACAGGACATAGAGTTATGACAAAGGACCGTTGTTTATTAGGTTGTATGATACATATATTTGGTATCCTCTTGTCAATGGCTACAGGACAGTGAGTTATGACAAAGGACCGTTGTTTATTAGGTTGTAGGATACATATATTTGGTATCCTCTTGTCAATGGCTACAGGACAGTGAGTTATGACAAAGGACCGTTGTTTATTAGGTTGTATGATACATATATTTGGTATCCTCTTGTCAATGGCTACAGGACAGTGAGTTATGACAAAGGACCATTGTTTATTAGGTTGTAGGATACATATATTTGGTATCCTCTTGTCAATGGCTACAGGACAGTGAGTTATTACAAAGGACCGTTGTTTATTAGGTTGTAGGATACATATATTTGGTATCCTCTTGTCAATGGCTACAGGACAGTGAGTTATGACAAAGGAGCGTTGTCTATTAGGCTGTAGGATACATACATTTGGTATCCTCTTGTCAATGGCTACAGGACAGTGAGTTATGACAAAGGACCATTGTTTATTAGGTTGAAGGATACATATATTTGGTTCTTCTTGTCAGTGTCTTTAGTACAAGGAGTTATGACAATGGATCATTGTTTATTAGCTTGTAGGTTAGATATATTTGGCTCCTCTGACAATGGTTTTGGCACAAAGGGTTGTGACATGGACCTGTTTCTTGACTTGAGGACTGCAGAGAGGCTGGAAAAGGAGAAGTCTGGAAAAGTCCAGTATCCAGTGCATGTCATCAATCTCACCTCCTGTAATTGTGTGAGTATGCATCTAATGTCTCAGGAGCCTCCCATCTTAAAAGTAAGAAGAGTATTGTTATGATACATATATTTGGTATCCTCTTGTCAATGGCTACACATTGTAACAATTAAATCCAGAATGATTATATACTAGAGTGCTGTTTAATCTTGTACCGTACTCAAGAAAGGTTGACTTGTACAATCATCGCCAGGTTTACAGGTGGAAGAAACGCTTTATTCGATCCTATGACGGGTCAAAATGTTTGATACTTTGAGTTCTTCCGAGTCAGTCAGTCAGGCGTCTGACTGCATGAGGTAAAGTCATCATTTTGATGACCGGGGCTCAATGTGAGGCATGATGCAAAGTCATCATTTTGATGACCGGGGATAAATGTGAGGTCATTTTTGTTTTAAGCTTTTAAAGACTAGTGATTGACCAGACATTTAGACCTCCATGTGACCTCATTAAGTAAGGTTTTGAAAGAGCCTGATGGTCATCATAAAATGATGATGCAGTCAGATATGATTTTAATGAAAAAATTCTGTTACCAATATCCTTATGATTCAAACATCATGATACGTGAATGCGGACAACATGTTGAATTGATTTTTTCAGCCAAAGTGTAAAGAAGATGTTGAGCCCAAGTATTCACAACTGCATCTAAGAGGTATAAAGTCTTTGGAAGGAAAAGAGTTTCCTGTGTCTGCGAAAAGTCTGTCAGAGGTCACGTTATTCGACAAGGTCAAATTGGTGGGACGAATTCTGACTCAGTTCCACCCTGGGTGTAGTGATGCTCACGTCATTCCAAGCATCCGCTGTCCAGTTGTGCGATTCAGTCATGCCCCAACGGGGATCAAGTGTGACCTCTCTGTTAATAACAGGTACAATACTTCCTCTATTTCACACAGTTCACCTACTTTCTCTAAAGCACTTTTTTTCAGTGAAATCTATGCATACAATTACTACAAAAATGACTCCATAATTATTTGTTTGTATAACTACAGATGCAAGGTGCATAAAAATGTGTAAATTCTTTCTCTGCACCCCAAAGCTCTTTCAGAATGTTTAAAATATTGGTTGTAGTGGCAGAAGAAAAGGTTGAAGAATCAGGGTAACTCAGATTACCCTTATATCTCTAAATAAGTCATGAACGCGAGAGTGGAAATTTCTTAAGTTCGTTGTGAAACTCCAGTCTCATAAATGATCTAGATGGCACCACAAAGGCACAAACCTTTTCCGCAGCTAAATGTACAAATCCACTCATTGCAACCAAAGGGACAGTACTCTGTCCTCTCTATAAATAGGGAAGAATGGTTTAAAATATTCATGGATCACCACCAAAATGTAATAGGCTGGTCCTTAGCCTTAGGCCAACGAGTGCACAAAATTTCATCTAATTCCTTGTGTTTCCACAAGTTTGCGGAAAGACAGACAAATAATTGGCAGCAAAAAGCCTTCTCTTTTCACTCATGATTGTCTGTAGGCGATTATTGTTCAGTGTTATTTTTATTAAAGTGATCAGATGTGTACAGTGTTCTTATTTCACCATAGAAGTGTCATCAAAAATTGATCAGATGTGTACAATGTACTTATTTCACCACAGAAGTGTCATCAAAAATTGATCAGATGTGTACAATGTACTTATTTCACCATAGAATTGTCATCAAAATAATAAGCTCAACTGCCTTTTCCTTTTAGACTTGGGCTGCAAAACACCAAACTTCTGAAGTTTTTCTGTAACGTTGACCCCCGAGTTCGCCCTCTTGTGTTCGCCCTGAGGTATTGGGGGAAGCTCAAGGAAGTATCGACTAATCCTGTGTCTGGACCACGTCTTACAAACTATGCTTTGAGTCTCCTTGTGGTTTTCTTCCTGCAGAACACACAGCCACCCGTATTACCCACTATGGCTGAGTTAGAAGTGTTACCAGGTAACATTGCCTTTATCAACCTTACCAAGTAAAACTGCCTTTATCAGCCTCACCAGGCAATACCGCATTTATTCACCTCACTAACACGCAGGTTTCCATGGCAATCACAATTGGTGTGTGATAAACATTATACATAAAACATACTTGACTTTTCCCACATGTAGTTAACAGTTAATAAATGTCCTTAGTTTGATTCCAAACTATTCAAAGGTTATGAACAAAAATGCCAATCCATGCTCAGAATAAAAACATTTTGGATGTGTGCCCATTTTGTGTTGATTGAAAACAGACTGTCATGCCATCACCAAGCCTGCACCAGAAGAACAGTTCCACAGCAGGCTTGCAGATATCTGTGGGGTTATACTCATACTTATTCAAGTCCATACTTACATGTAGCTGACACACCTGTGTTTTAGAAAATACCTCGAGGACAATGATAGATGGATGGGACTGTTCATTCCAAGGCCAAAAGCCTGAGGGGAGAGAGGAGAACAAGAGTTCAGCAGGTCAGTCTGCTGGTATGAAGAGAGAAAGTTGAACAGCCAGAATTCAATTGCTGATACTAAACCCTTCTTTCTTCATGCAGATTAGGCTGTTTAATTATTCCAAGCTTTTCACTTGATGAAAAAAGGCTGATATTTGGATTAAGTCAGACATGGTTTGGGAATATGGTATATAAACAAGCACCAGAAGACTCGAAAAACAAATCTCAAACACAGATCTCATCTCAACTCATCCGAAATTGCACAGTATTGAGTTCCACAGGTATGGAAAATGAATGCCAGCTGAAAATTTTTCGGCGTTATTCACCACCATATCAAAGTTATGTTCCCAGAATGCACATTTCTAGGATTCAAACTGAAAAGGCACTTTCATAATGATGGCGAATGGAACATGAAAATTTACCACCAGTTTAAATGTTGCTTCGGTTCTCTGTACTGAGGCCAGTCATGATCATGGGATGTGACATTTATGTCAAGTGCATTATGGATGACAGTGTCGAGAATTTGTCAAAATGATGCCAGGTCTGAATACATACGTTTCACAGTCTTTAATTTGTAGTTTATTATGGATTTGTAATGAAAGTGTAAAAGTAGGCGAGATCTGAATACATACGTTTCACAATCTTTAATTTGTAGTTTATTATGGATTTGTAATGAAAGTGTAAAAGTAGGCGAGATCTGAATACATACGTTTCACAGTCTTTAATTTGTAGTTTATTATGGATTTGTAATGAAAGTGTAAAAGTAGGCGAGATCTGAATACATACGTCTCACAGTCTTTAATTTGTAGTTTATTATGGATTTGTAATGAAAGTGTAAAAGTAGGCGAGATCTGAATACATACGTTTCACAGTCTTTAATTTGTAGTTTATTATGGATTTGTAATGAAAGTGTAAAAGTAGGCGAGATCTGAATACATACGTTTCACAGTCTTTAATTTGTAGTTTATTATGGATTTGTAATGAAAGTGTAAAAGTAGGCGAGATCTGAATACATACGTCTCACAGTCTTTAATTTGTAGTTTATTATGGATTTGTAATGAAAGTGTAAAAGTAGGCGAGATCTGAATACATACGTTTCACAGTCTTTAATTTGTAGTTTATTATGGATTTGTAATGAAAGTGTAAAAGTAGGCGAGATCTGAATACATACATTTCACAGTCTTTAATTTGTAGTTTATTATGGATTTGTAATGAAAGTGTAAAAGTAGGCGAGATCTGAATACATACGTTTCACAGTCTTCAATTTGTAGTTTAATATAGATTTGTATTGAAAGTGTACATGTTGTTTAAATTCCAGAAGACTTGCTGGTGCAGTTTTTCCAGTTTTACTGCAGTATTGACTTCAGTAATGTGGTGTTATCAACACGAACAGGCCGGATCATTCCAGTGTCTGAATTTTATGAATCTTTAAGCAAGAACGATAGAGCTAAATACTTCAAGGTAAGCTTTTATCTCTGATGGAAACCAATGCATAAATGATCTTGATAGATGTTTTGTGAAGGCTGTGCCAGGGAGTCAAACTTAATCTATTTTGTGTTTGAACACAGCTTTTGAACTGCGTGTAGGTCTGGCTGACTGTTTCCAAAAAGCTGTATATAACTGATTTAAACACAACTGTATTTTTTTAATCCTGGGAATTAAAGTGAAAAACAACTAACCAATGGGTAAAACTTTAGATTTCCAGTACCAAAATTTGAGCATTTGAATGAGTAAAATCGAGATGACGCTATGGAATCGGCCACTGTGTTGTTATTTCATAATGGTATCCACAGTTTTGCCTGTTCTATAAAGAGGATCTCTCTACATTCTGGGCATGTGCCGAGCACTGGAATCTACTTCCCCAAATATTCAAACCATTCACACTGCTAGTTATTGATACAGTAAATGTAACCCAATTATTTTCTTTCCTCAATACTTACAGCGCATTCTTCACAGCCTTCTACACCATTTTATGTTCTTCTTTTCTCAGACAGGACCAATATCAGTGCAAGATCCATTTGTCCTTGACCACAACATCACCCTGAATGTCAACGACAAAGTGCGACTGAAACTGGTGGATGAGCTCAACAACGCCCGGCAGATTTGTCAGGAGTCTTTTTCGCCTCCTGCAGATAAGCAGGAGTTATGGGGCCTGCTATTACTGTTTGACTCCTCACCAGAGGGTGCTACTGGAGAGCTGAACACTTCTGGCTCTAAATCTGAAGGGAAGTCCATCCAAAATGCCTTCTGTGTTGTCCTGAAGATGTCTCAGATGTCTGAAAGCATGGTGAAATACCTGAACAGCTGCCCTGATTACAGGGTAGAGTGGGTGTTAGCTGTGTGTAGATTTCTACAGATCATGCTCACAGACATCTTATTGTTTGACTGTACGGTAGAATGGGACGGCCAGGCAGTGTTACCCGAGACTGTGTGCAGCCAGGCTATGAACAGCGTCAAACTGCAGGCAGACTCAGGAGGGATACCCACATCTCAGTCAGACAAAGGGAGATCACCCAAAGCATCCTCCACTAGTGTTGTTGCTGCTGATAGAGTGGAAAGACCAAGTAGTGAGACACCCATGGCTGTAACAGACAGTGGAAATGAGTCCCCAGAAAATCCATCTGCACAGGTGTCTCAACGTCTTCCAGGTGACTCAGCGGCTCAGCGAGCTGACACAAATAAAAGATGCAGGAAGGAGGATGAAATCTCTTCAGATTCAGTGAAAAGGTGCAAAAATGAGACCAGCGTGAGTACAGGAGAGGTGAGTGACATGCAGAAGGTAGAGGCTGGCTGCTCCAAAACTGACAGACGTGAGCAGCATGACCTGGCACTGACGAGGTCAAGTGGTCGCCTGCCATGTCTAAGGCTTCAGTGCAGTTCTGTGTACCGAACTTGGAATGGCAGGAAACCTGTGCGTAGACACCTGGTCAGCAATGGAGCTTGTGACAGCCTGGAGCTGGAGAGGAAAGTCACAGAGGGTTTGCTTAAGGCTGACATACCTGCTAAGAAACCTGTCCTCCAGTTTACCTGTGAGATAGAGGCTGTCATAGAACCAGGTAAAACTGCTGCACTCATCGCTTTTAAACCGGGAAAAGTCGGTGCAAAGGAGTTTACATGCTTTTATCCATTTGCCAAAACTTACCTGACGAAGGCTGTGGACAAGTACCTGGCAGAAACCATTCCACAACTCTCTGCTTAACTTCTTTATTGAAAAAAGATTTTATCCACGTTTATAAGGATGCATATTTTTTATTGATACCATGTTGATTGTGATACAAGCTGTTAACCTGACTCTAGGTGAGAAAGGCCATTATAATAAGTACAAATTTTAAAAATGGTTTCAAAGTGTGTAGAGGTTTTAAAGATAATTAAGTTATGAATATGTTATCTGCAACGGAATACTTTCGAAGTTTTGTGAACTTTTCATCTTGTGCTGTGATTACAAGTGAATCAGAATGTAAAGTTTAACATACATACATATCTTTCATATTAATGTGTGATTTCAATTTAATTAAAGTGAGATTGGATGTAAACTGCACCATAGATATCCATGATCTGAAATCAGTGAATTAACCTCAGGTGACATGCAATGACGGAAGCCTTGAGAGGACACCTCCACAACTGACCAATCAACACAAAAGTTTCATCTGCAAAAGGGGATTCCCCAGGCTGAGCTTTACTGATTGGCTACAGTGGCATCACCTATTGTATATGCTGGATAGTGTGAGCAGGTTAAAACATTGCTGTGCAGCAGTTTACGTACAATCCGACTTTAGTTACCAGCGCCTTATATAGTCACTTTGGTTCTGGAAAACATTTAAGCTCCCAGACTGCTGCCTGCCCAAACTAAACAAGCTGTATTAAAACTAACAGGTAATTAAAACAAAAATATGATGGTTTACCTATAAACAGTTAAGTTTTCATATAAATGAAAAAGATTTAAAAGCTCTTAGAAAACATCATTTTGAGATGCATTTTTAAAATTTCTTTATGCACAGTCACAATGTCATCATTAAAGTTTGGGATCAGAAGCTAACATGTTTTTCTAGATATAGCCCTGGTTACATATACATTCCATGGAAAACTACCAACATGTTATGGTACGGGAATGTTAAAATATGACACAAGAGACCCTAAAGCTGTGAAGAGAATTGTCTACATAACATTTGTATTCTGGACTAAGCGCACATGTATTTCATATACAACATATGGCAGGCTGTATCCGTTTCTCCATTCCAACATTAATAGTCTGTATCAGATTATAAACTCAGATCATACTAATGTAACAACTGCATCCTCAAGAATAGATGCAGTGCCAGCTATGGCTGTCACGCTCTAAATACGAATACTTTATCACAACTGTTAGCATCACAGCGTGTTAAAACAAAACAACATGCTGACGCGTAATATTATTTAAGCACATGATTTATCAAATAAATTAACAAGTACAAATCGACAATAGCTAAAATAGCAAGACAGATGTGCATCACATGAACTAGGGATAAATGTCTGGTTGATCCAATGTGTAAAAAACACACACTAGCCATGAAAGTCAAGTAAAGCTACAGTCAAGAACAGAATGCACTGTTGAAGCCCTGATACATACATCATTTTACATGTATATCACCAGCAATATGCACAATACTCTCAAAATAGAATACATCACCTGAGACTACAAAAGTATGGCCACTTACAGGTATACCTCTCTAGTAAGTACAAAGCCACATAAACACTTGCTCTATTTTTAAAATAAATATAAGCCACCTGACAGGAATTTCTGAATAAAATTGTAAAAATTTAACTCCATACATTAATATGTAAACTTGACAGATTCAATTCTTCACTATTTGAAAGATCTCTTAAAATGTTCTAAATTAATAAATAACATTAAATGTTTTAATACGTATCTATATTTATGAATACATCTATTTTGGGCATTTTTGTGCACCGTCTTGCCAGTAAGAGAATATATATCTATTTCTTCTTCGCAGCATTCTCGTCTCTGATCAAGGCCAAGCACAACTTACGGTAATCCCCTGAAATATCATCCTGTAATGGACAAACAGGTTGAAAATATATCATAATTCTATAAAGTTCACATCATTTACCAAGACTGCACATTATATGAAACACTAAGGATATTTTCACAGAACTACTGAATTTAATTTCTAATTTTTTGGAACTGACATGCAGACTTTAATGCCAGAAGACAAAGTGATTTACTGTGGAACACAAAAAGGCTGGAGAAAGTTCATTTACCAAGTTCTGTGGAAGTGCATTCTGTTTTTCCATTGTCTAATGATCAGTCCACTTAATACACAAATAGAGTTACTCTAATTTCTCAACCTTTTCGCATGTGAAAGAGCAACTTTCAGTGCAATTCATGCGTATTTTTAATTTGATTTTGGAGACCACATTTGTTGGATTTGCCAGTCCCAGGGCTTCACAAAAAATATAATTTTATCAGTTAAAACAAAGGGTTGAAGAATTACAGTAGGTATAAAATGATTGTACCCACAGAGCATGGGCAAACCATTTGCTTGATGTCTACAATCGATACATGTATACGAATTGTGGAATGCACTAGAAATGTGCTTGCAATAGGCACATGGAGTCATTCAACAGCATTTAAAGTGTTACACGCAGATGTACTGTCTTAAAAATAGCACATGTTTGGGATACACATTGTAAAACAATACCTTTATAAACATGCCAAGTGTTTGTTTGTAAAGTCGTTGGAATTGCTCCTTTATCTGGACCATGTCAACTTCACAGCGTGACACAAGAACACGGCAGACTGTGTCATCATCTGTGCCCAACCCTTTCATAGCACCATGCAGCTCATTGGCAAAGTGGGCAGCTTTGTTCCTGATACAACGCACTGCAGGCAAAATATCAGGTGTCTAAGTATTAGAAGTGAGGATAAAAGACGCAATAGTGAGTACGCAGAAAAAACAAATCTGCAGGTGTTCTGGAGGAAATCTTGAAAGCCCTATATGTAAATGTGGCAACAACTTGTGAAAAGAATACTCTAACATTACCTTTTTTTCTGTGTTTCATGTTACACTTAAAAATATATCACTTGTTGGAAGGAAGCCAGGGCAGGGATCACAAAGCGATCTTAGACTTAAGTCAAAATTTCAATCCTTAAACTTGGTATGTTCTTTTCCATTACTTTAGCTGAAATTCACATTGGTCAAGTAATATTTTGACATTGTTATGAAAATAACAATTTTAATGTGATTTGAGGCCAGAGAAATTTAATAACTCAAATTTAACTCAATACAATACACATTTCATGTTCCCAAAAGTTCCAATTTTGATGTTTTTGTGTAAGTATATATCTACTTGCAGCATTTATAAATTTTTCCCACCTCATGCTGGCTCTGCTCGGTTTCCTCCCACCGGAAAGCTGGCTGTCGTCTTATAAGTGAAATATTCTTGAGTATGGCGTAAAACACAAATCAAATAAATAAATATAAATGTTTCCACTTTCAATTTCAACATCCCAAAAGCAACAGATTACCTTAAAAATAGAAATTTATTATCAGCCTCAGATCCCCAAACAATGGGATGACTTACCTATGGACAGCATGCCTGCCTTGAGATCCCCTGACATCTCTGAACTTATGGTATCCTCTATGTCATTGTTACATATCTTGGCATACTCCTGGAATGTCGCCCTGAGCTGTGCATAGCTTCTGGAGACCAGAATGGTGTGAAAGCGAGACTCATCCGTCCCCCATTTCTTCTCACCGGCATCCAATAAGGCCTGGGCATCTTGCTTAGCTTTGTTTCTGTCAAATTCCTTGCTCTCATCCCGAGTGGCTTGAAGCAGTCCAATGAGAAGACGTTTGAAGTGGCCGGATGTGTCAGAGCCTACTTCATTCTCCATATCCTTGCCAAACACTGTAACACACACAAAAAACCATCTCAATATACACCATGCCCAATTCGTCGACTAATGAAAGCAATGAAGATCCTACATTTTTCCACCATCACAACTACTTTATACAAATTGCTTTGCCATCTCTCAAAGTCAGGAGGGGGCCTCCGTGGCTCAGTCGGTTAGCGCGCTAGCGCAGCGTAATGACCCAGGAGCCTCTCACTAATGCGGTTGCTGTGAGTTCAAGTCCAGCTCATGCTCTCCGGCCGTAAGTGGGAAGGTCTTCCAGCAACCTGCGGATGGTCGTGGGTTTCCCCCGGGCTGTACCCGGTTTCCACCCACCATAATGCTGGCCGCCGTCGTATAAGTGAAATATTCTTGAGTACGGCGTAAAACACCAATCAAAAAAAAAAAAAAAAAAAAAAAAATCAAAGTCAGGAGGCCATTACATTTTAAGCCTGTAAAAACCTACACTTCCTCCTTTTTCAAACTAACCACTTTGCCTGACGAACAGAAACAGATGAAGTTGGAGATGAACAGTTGTCAGCATTAAAGGTATTAGGCCTGTTTCAAAAACATATATTTTATAGACCTTGTACCCTGAACAAACCCACTGTATATCGTTTGCCTCTACTCACATGTTTTGTATGCTTCCTTCATAGCTGTCAGCTGAGCATTGCTCCTAGTACAGATCATTTCAACAAGGACCTTCTCATCTGTGCCTAATCCCTGTAAAGCAAAATGAAGAATCAGTGTGAAATATTAACGTGTACATGTTGCATATATAAATGTAAAACTTAACTTTCGGGCATATGAGACAAGGTAAACGAACACCTCATCTTATGCAACTTACCAGGTGTTAAAAACCTGACAGACATTATTAAAATGAGCAAGAGTGGACATGTGACACAAACATCACAGAACATAGCACTGTTGATACTGATAAAGAAAATAAGAATCTGAGGTGCTAAACAGAGAATGAATATCCTTAATTGTACAGAGGTAGAGATTAATCAGTAACTGTCAGTAGAATGTTCAAGTACAGGGCTTATTTAAAATTTTTAACCGCATTTGATGTAAATATGCTGCTTACAAATAATCTTTAATTCATTCCATGGTTTCCATGGTTTTGCTGATGTTTGAAAACTTACCCGGATGGCTTTCTTCACCATGGTGGCATCAAAATCTGCAGAGGACAGACAGAGCCCTGTGGCCAGCTTACACAAGCCTCCACTCAACTCTCCCTTCAGCTCCTTGATAAGGTCCTGAAAACATGCACAGGATACAGATCAGACACGTCAGAGGAAAAGCACCAGAAAACCACCCCACCCGGTACCCGAGAGACTTTCAGGTGTATGGGCTCATCCTGGCTACTGGTGGTTGGACTTGAACATCCCACTTCACTGGTTAAGGAATTATTAGCTTCTCAAGTGACAGATCTATACATTAGGCCACAGACAGAACAAGTCCTATCCTCAGTGCAGAAAAAATGACATGCATATAACTCAACACTATGTGTGTGTGGAGAGTTGGAGGGGAGGTAAACACCTTAATTGTCAGCATATATTATAAAACTGAATACCAATGTACACCACAAAAATATCTTAAATGGCTCCCGGGGATATCTGCATATTCCAAAAACATATTATATCAACATGTTACCTTGCCAAACATGGTCTTGAAGGTTTTCACAATCTCCTGCCTTTGCTCATTTGATCTGTATGCCAACACACCAATAATGGCATCCTCATCTGTCCCTGTAAAGTAAATGTCACAGTTAGTTAACACATTGATTTGTCATGTGAAGTTTTATCAAAAAAAAATCCCATTTCATATACAGTATGTTGACCCTAATATTCTGGCTGATAGTTACATGTTTATGTCTGTCTGTAAAAGCCACTGATCCTCATTACCAAGAAATATTAGATTCGCAGGTAAACCACTCAAAAACTGATCTAACTGTCATCGCAAAAAACAGTCAAAATCATATACCTTTACTAACTCGTTAATCTCAACATAATACACAATACATTCAGGGTGAGTTTTCTGTACCATATGGCTGTAGTATTTTTAACAACGTAAGTAAGGCTGTAGATGAGAAGAAACAAATCTCGCGTTGAACTTAATACAATAATGAGTGATCCTCAGGCCTGAAGATGAACCTAAGACGTGACTTACCTAGACCTTTCATGGCCTTCCTCAGTACCTCAGCATCTGTTTCTGCATTGAAATTTTCAGCTGGTGTAACAGTTGGATCTTCCTGTAAAACAAGGCCAAGCAGAATTACGCTCCGTTAAGATTCAAGGATTCAAAGCAGACCTTTCAAAAAGTTCATACCTGACTGTACAAAAGCATGTGTGTGCTTAGCAGCTTACATATATTGATATGTGGGGACTGCTGGCCACTCTTTGCCCGAAAACTATGTGGACTAATGCTTACAAAGAGCTACCCCCTCGTTCAATTCTGATGCATGCACATTAGATTCGTCCTAAATACATATCAAGCAGAGCAATTCTGAAAGATAAAATATTTATGCACATTTTGCCTCAATTGCTACTTGCTTTTACATCACCATTTTCATGTAAATGTTAGACAAAGTCGAAAATAGGCTCACATTTACCAGGTCACTATGCTCTGCAATGTTACTAAAATCTGGGTCAGTGAGGCACGAATGCACAGCAGCAGTTGACCTTTACATGAAATTAAGAATGGAAAGGATGTCGAAAATAACCCCCCTTTTTACTGCAAACTTTATTTGACAGTTTACACCAACTGTGGAGTCCCGTCATTCTGCTCCATAGCATTTAGCCAATTGCAAATTCGCAGAACTGAGAGCCAGCTTATCAAAACGTCGTGAAAGGTCAACCATGTATGTGCGGGGAGCAATGACCCAATTTAATATGTCCCAATGCCACCTATGGATGGCAGGCATGCTGTCCATAGGTATGGAAGAGTAAATCACAAATCTGAACTATCTTGGATTTGCTGCTCATAAAGGTTACAGAATGTAGAAAAACTTGGCAGAGGAACAGAGAATGTCCTGGTGAACATAATTTATTGGAGTTTTGCCTGGTTAATGCAAGCATTGATCATTTTGCACGGATTTTTATAGCACAGGCTTTCTCTGCGCTAAGCTGTTCTTAAATAACAATATTTCAACTGAGAAGACTCCTCTTGTGTGATCCATGCCTAGCCCGGTATTAAAAGATCACAGCTGAGATCCTTGGTTAGTGTATGTTGTTATCTGTAGGGAGAGAGATGCAGGTTTGGGTCTTGGTACATAAAGTTTATAACATAGAAAATTATCCATCTTATCATACAAGCTCTCATTTTTTCTGTAGAATGTTCAAGCACTACCTGGACTGGCTCTGACTCCATTTTCACTTCCTCGTCCAGCTGCTCATCCGTCTTACTCCTTGTGGCCTGTACAAAGGCTTTACCAGCTGAGAAGAAATGGCAAACCAAGAGATATTAACACAGAGTTTTCTCTAAATTTTTCATTTACCCATTATGTCAATTACTTTAGAATTTAAGATCATCTGTTATATGGTGGTGACGACAATCAATGAAACATTTCCATGTTTTTACAAGCTTACTTCATATAATTCATATCAAGGAATTTGCTCCCTCCTATAAATAGTGTGTCCACTACTGTTCTGTAAGATATGGGAACAAAAGTTTAGTCCGTTGACACAGGTGAGTGAGTTCCCTCCCCTTAGTGCACCTATTATCATTACATATGCCGAAGAGAGAATCGATGTTGAAACAGGGAGTTAAAAATACCTTAATAGTACTTTGTAGTATACTAGTATTCTTGTTATCATAAGCTATATGACTGAATTTTATAGCCACACCTTTATGAATCTTGGCTCGTGTATAAAGAAAATATGTAAGCTCAGACAAGTTGTTTTTTTGTTGGATATTGGGATATAAAGATGTAATAACTCACATTTGGCACTGCTCTCTGGGGGAGGGCCTCCAACAACCAGGGACAGGATAATCTTACGATAGTCTCCTGATAAGTCATCCTGAAGAGAGGCAAAACTCAGCGTAAGTTTCTTATCATCAGAACTTGAAGCAAAGCAGTAGAAACAAGCATGGCAGGCATGTTAATTTACATTAGGTTCACTTCAATGTCACTGTTACAACTGGGCCCTGTAATAATTTGTTTTAATATCTTGTTTTGTAGTTGCTGAATGCCATACTAAACAATATGGGCCCTTTTATAATACACGCACATGTGGGTATAAAACTTAAAGGGACACAGAATCAATTCTGACTGGCTGGTGTGAGAGACAGGTAGTTAGATAAGTCCAGGTTGTGCCGTGTCTAAGCTGAATTTTAGGTATGATACATTTATGCAAGTCTGACCACGGCTGCAGATTTAACCCTGGAAACCTTGTTCCCATTGCCAGTTAATCAGAAACGATTCTGAATTCATTTAAATGAAGGCACTGACTACATAACATATTGCTGGAAGATACTCACAGCTATAAACTGTTCCAAGGTTTGACCGGTGAGTTTCTCAAATTCCTCTTTGATCTGGACCATATCAATTTCGCAGCGTGAGATGACCACTCGTAGTAGTGTGTCATCGTCCGTCCCTAGCCCCTTCATCGTCTTCTGTAGCTGACGGGCAAAGTGAGCTGCTTTGTTCTTCACACAGCGTACTGAAACCCAGACATAATGATATTTAGTTCATGGAAACTGTTAAAATGACCAAACCTTTACAAAACTGTAAATCTTCAATCTTTTTGACCTCTAAGGCCTTTTTCAGTGACATTTATGCATACAATTAAAATGAAAATGACGCTAATATATTATGTTTGTGTCACTAAAGGTGCAAGCTTCACAAAATTGTGCAAATTATTTCCCTACACCTCATACTTCTCTCAGAATGTTTCAAAATACTGGTTACTGAGGCAGTTGAACGGGTTACAGAATTAGGGTATGTACATGTATTTTGAAGTATCAAATTATACAGGTAATTTTGTTGAGTATGCGTATTAAAGCCCAAATCTCCAGGTCATTCTCATTTCAAGGGTTCCTTAACACTGGTATATGTATTTAATATCTTTCTCCAAATGTCACATCACACAATTCTCCAGGTATATTTGACCTTCTGTAAGTCTCTGTACCTACCTATAGTTAGCATTCCCCTTAACAAATCTCCTGACAACTCGCTCTTCAGTACTTCCTCTATTTCCTTCTTGGAAATCTTGCGATATTCCTCAAACGTGGCTCGGAGTTGAGCGTAACTACGAGACACAAGAATGACATTAAAACGAGATTCATCTGTTCCCCATTTCTTCTCTCCAGCCTCATACATAGCTTTGGCATCTTGGTGTGCCTTGTTTCTGTCAATCTCACTGCTGTCTGAGCGATTAGCCTGAACCAAGCCCACCAGCAATCGCTTCAAATGTCCAGACGTGTCTGATACAATATCCTTCTCCAGGTCTTTGTTAAACACTGAATAACAAACACACAAGTGCTTTTTTTTTTAGAAAAGTAAGACAGATGGCCTCACAAGATCACATTGAAATAGGACATAAACACAAAAAATATACAGTTTCTGCTGATTTCACATCACAAGTCAGATGAAGATGGCAACTGCTCTAGGTTTACAGCTGCTACACTACTATATATAGGACAGTGTAGTGTATTACTCTATTTTATTTGATTGGTGCCTTATGCTGTACTCAACAATATTTCACTCACACGACGGCAGCCAGCATTAAGGTGGGAGGAAACCGGGCAGAGAACAGGGGAAAACTCTCTGACCCTCTGAAGGTTGCTGACAGGCGAGATGATGTTTTATCATCATAAAGTAATGTAATACATGTAATTCACTTGAAAATTAGATTGCACCTATACCTGTACTTTTGGAGCATACATCATTATGTACATTATTACTTTATCTACATTATGTACTAAATATGACAAAACAAAAAAGGAAACAAGTAACTTGCTTTCTTTGTATTTCTTGATGATTTCTTTTATCTGTGCATTTGATCGAGTGCAGAGAATTTCAATGAGGACATCTTCATCTGTTCCCAATCCCTGAAATGAATGACACAACAAAGCTACATCTGTGTAGTGTTCAGTCCATTCCACTCACATGTAGCCCTGCTATAAGGGTACATAAATGTTTCAGGCCAGGATACCTATATCAGAATATGAACTCTAGGTACTCAGACAAGTGTCAGGTTTTCATACATATGAAGGTATGGAATGTGGTTCTAATTGACAATCTTCTAATTTGGTTGTGTAATAGTTTCTGTGAGTTGCTTGCAGAGTACAAAATAAGATTACTAAAAAAAAAGTTGTATATGTATTTCACATATACAACTTCACATAAGTACTTCACATATACAACTGTATACATACATGGAACATTTTGTGATTACTGATGTGGAATAGCCTCATTGCGCAGAATGCTAGACATGGAGTAAAACACTGTGATCAATGAATAAAAAAATCTAACATATCAGTCTGATGTGATGTCACTGCACAACAAATTTAAGCTTACATAACAGAAAGGAATGTACCAAATCTAATGATTAAAATTTTGACTAAAGTCTAAGATCGCCATCTGACCCCAGGGCCTGATCTCAGGTGGTCTGAGAATTGATAGCAAGGTGACCAAAGAGCTCACCCGTGTGAAACGCATGAATGCAAATCTTCAGCTCAATGAACAAAGAACTGAAATCATGAATTTGATAATTTATGGTAATATGCTCAGAGAGGATCAGTGATGGAACATTGCATCTGTGCTTTATATGTAATACTTCAGGTCAATACATACAATACTTTTTAAGATACCAGCCCCAACATTTTGTTTAACAGAGTCTCTAATACACAATACACTAAGTCAGGAATTCAGTAATTTATAGTATTTAATATGCACACAACTAACCAACAATGTAATATCACCCTCCCGCTATTGTGCTCTACATGTGAGCAAACCCTGGGCTCAATAAATGCAGTACTTTTTGAAAACCACCCTAACACTTTGCTAAAGAATGATTCTTATACACAATATACTAAGTTAAGAATAAGGTAGTATACAGTATTTAATAGGCAAACATCCAATCAACGATGGAATATTGCCCTCATGCTATTGTGCTCCACATCTGTGCAAACCCTGAGCTAAATACCTGCAATATTTTTCAACGTTTTGTTTAACATTGCTGTCTGTATTATTGGACACCGACACCAATTCTCTGGGTAACACATAAGCTACGCCTGTCTTGTATACAGACGAGCTAAAATGTCTGTGTTCTTTAGGAAGTATGTAGTATGTTCCAAGTACATCTAAACTATGACCTACCTTGATGGCATTCCTGAGCTCCTTAGCGTCAAACGCTGCAGGTCCCAGACACAGTCTCTTCACAGTCTCCAGCAGGTTGCCACTCAGCTCACTCTTAAAATCCTCAATTAAATCCTGAAAAATATGATATATTAGCTAAACAAGACAGTCTAACTTATGTCCAAAATAACATCAATTAATATCTGTAAAGTAATATTTTTCTCATGAATAAAATTTCAATCTTGTTTGATTTAATTTATTAGCATGATGCATCTACGGATACACACGTATATACTACATGGATCATGTAAAATGTGTAAAGCAGAGATAAACAAAAATAGGATGTAAACTCCAAGAGCAGAAACCATGTGTGGCATAATTATGCACCTTCATATGGGAACTAAATGTACAATATCCAAAACATAGCTACTGTGCCAAAAGTAGATATTTTTTAAATAAAAACCCAAGCTGCACTGTAAAGTGCATGACAATTTTAATGATGCCAACCTTACCTTCCCAAACAGGGTCTTGTACGTGCTGACAATTTCTACCCTTTGAGGACTGGATCTGTAAGCCATAATGTTAATTATTGCCTCTTCATCAGTTCCTGGGGAGGAAAAAAAACCCTGCTGAATATTTATTTAGAACTGTTTTGGACACCACTCTCTCAAAGTACTGCTACACAATCCATACCATGTGTGCTGCATGAAACATCCTTGGGAAGGTCATCTCCAAGGTGGCCATGAAGGTTAATTTTATACTTGGTACTATATATACTAAAGACTTTCACACTCCTTTTTTCTCACCCCCTGGTTTTCATTAAATAAAAAGTAATTTATTTATTTCAGTGGTCTTTTACACCGTATTCAAGAATATTTCACTTGTATGACAGCGGCCAGCATTATGGTGGGAGGGAACCACGCTTAGCCCGGGGGAACCCACGATCGATCATCTGCAGGTGTGCAGGTGTCTGCTCACGTGTGGACATAAAAGTGAATTATTCTTGAAAGGAAAGCACACACCAAATAAAACTTCCTTAGTTGTCTTCTCCTGAGTTTTTCACGGCAACTCACCAATTCCTTTCATAGCACTCCGCAATACCTCACAATCTTGTTCAGCATTAAAGTTCGGGTAAGGCTTGACAGTTCCTTCAGTCTAAAATCAGAATAATACATATTACACTGATTTTCCTTAACATAAACCGACAAATGCTTGTGAATTTGGAGTTGTACTGTGGGACTACCGTACTTCTGTTTATTACACTTACCACAAAGTACTGCTTATAGCCTTTTCTCTACTGTATGACCACAATTATACAAAATCATGATTTATGACACAAAAACTCAAACAATCTCGTCAGGTGAAGTTTATTTCAAAAACAAATAACAAATGAATACTAGTATATTCTATGGGCTATATGCCTACACTTGTTCAGTCTGACATTGTTATGTCCATGTATACATCCATGTATACACTAAAATGCGAAGGAATGAGATTCATGTTAGTGAGGAGGGAATATAAATTAAGGAAAAATATCACATAAGCGATGTATTATAATTCTAATCTAAATTATTTCTCACATTCAAGTTTTCAGTCTCCATGTCAAAGTAAGGATCAGCCTTGGGTTTGGGCTTAGGTTTGGTTTCTTTAGTCGATGATGTTGATGGTTTCCTCTTTGTCGTGGACGGAGGTGGTGCCTCCTTAACTTTGGGTGGTTTACGCACAGCTCCTCCTGAGAAGACCCAGCACCAAACATTACTTGGACGAAAGCTGAATCTCTTGTTTTTCACATTTAGTCATTTAGTACAATCGTTAAAACTGCAATATTTTTTTATCACCTTTAAATCAACCACATTTATTTACACGAACAACCCATGCTGTGGGTGAAAGATCAGCCCTGGTTGCTAGCTCCTTGAGAAATTTGCATACTCAATGTTGGCATTAATACCAAATGACCACGTTGATAAATAGGGCTATCTAATGGCCTCTTATCTGTTGAATTCAGAATATTTGTGCTTAATGATTTTGTGATAAAATGTAAAATGTAAAATCAACTTAGTTCATACAAATAGGCTCAAATCTTTGTGTGGATGATGCATTTTCTAACATCAAAAAAAAATCACAATATAGTCTGGCATATCACAGTGTTTGTATCAGCTCAGTAAAATTGTTAACATTAGTCATCAGAGTGCACATCTGTTATTTCTGTATCAGAGGGCGTACTTGGAACTCCTGGCTTGGCAAGAACCACGGACACTCTGTAGCCATCGCCTTCATCAACCATCTCAGCTGACAACATCTGAAACACGTAAAATTCATAATCTGTTAATGACCCAATTTCTTTCCAAACAGTGTATTATTACAGGCAAAAAATGTCATAAATCACTACTTTTGGTGCACAAACTTACATTTTTCTGGTAGAATATCATCCTATATTCCTGTGCAAAGATGAATGAAACTCTCAGAATGAAGAATAATGAGTACCAAAGACCAGGGTAACTGCCCATTTTTTTTATTTCAAAGCTCATAATATTCCACCTGTCTAGCTCCAACCAATCAGTTACTGACTGACAATCCTAATGGACAAGCCTACTTTTAGGCCGAATATAACATGTAGTTCATAACCCTTATCTTATAGATTATTTTTTAAAAAGTGTTGTGTGGGCAAAGCCACCCCATCATGGAGAGACTCTGCCCGTAGTATAGTTTTATTGCCAATAGTGATTACAAGAAGAAACTAGGTTGGCTTTGCCCATTTATTAGGTCTTTAAATAAGGAGAAATACAAAAATGAAAAAATAGTTTTACAATAAACTCTGCAACACAATGTTTCATTCGAAATACGAAGATCCCAACCTTCTTCAGAAGAAATTGGATAGATAATGCTCACAACATTAAACTTAACTTTGTGCACCATGAAACTATCAATGGTAACTTAAAAATGTCATCTCAACAATAAGCCTGCTGGTGCATGTCTGCAAGATCTACAGCCAAAGTCTGCACTAAATGAAAATCTTTCCTGGAGTAATTCCTCACGATTTGGAAGGACACCAACAATCTGACTCCACTCAACATCTACCAAATCAATTTTATCAGGAGAAATGAACTTCCCTCCTTTGCTGGGATGCAGAAAAGAGACTTCTGCATCACTGTAGCCATGCACATGAATCACATTCCCGATAAAGTGTTTGAGCGCCCTTTTTGTGGCATATACGACTACAACATATTAACCAGGTGACAAGTCCCTTACCTGACTCAAAATTAGTAAAACTCACCTTTCCCATTTTGGGCTCAGAAACTTTAATCTTGAAGTCAGTATGGCCTTTTGCATATTCAAGCATGTGGGAATAAATGTGCAGTATTTGCTCCTTCCATTCTCCTGTTGAAATAAGTTAACAAATAGGTTTAGGTCCAAGTTGTGGAAACATTATAAATCAGGGGTGGAAATGTTAAACAAATAAACAAATGACATACAATTTTGGTAAGTATATTCAAGGACATAATTACTACAATCATCATGGCAGTGGTATGGTTATAAGTCCTGGCTGTTGCAAGAGGCAACCATCACCATGATTTGATAAAATTTTTCAATGACACCGGTTATTATTTTTGACTGCTATTTTGTTTGAATTCTAAAATCAGTCAGGCACAGGAGGTAATTTGTAACAATTTTTTTTTCTTGATTTATTTCTTTGTTTGATTGGTGTTTTATGCCATACTCTTGTTTTTGTTGAATAGGTTGTTTCAGGTACCGTTCTTTAATATTTTAATTCATGATTAGCTAAAGTATTCGGATTAGTCCTGTGTTACACTTCATCATCATTTATACCAGTATATACTGTACCTTCTCAATACTTACAGACTCGTGTTTGAGGCCCATTAAAGAATGGAATATGGATGACTGGCGTTTGATCATTGAATTAAATATGCTGCATCACGAATCAGAATAAATACAGGAAACGTGCGTGTCCGACTTGTAGGTAGACTTCCCGTTTATTAGTGACCACGTGTATTACCACAGGTATTTCAAGAAAAAGTTAGTACTGCATGTACATTCATGTATATAAGTCATTAAATTAGCTAAACTGGGCTTTATACTATTATTATGAACCAGACGACCTTGAGAGAATATCGATCTCTGGGTATATATGTTTTCTACCCAAATACCATGTACCTTCTCTATATAGAAGAAATTTCTGTCCAAAATTTCGTCTTCTTACTGCAGTTGACATTTGCAAAGTATGTCAGTATTTTTCTTGTAGTAAATTGAACCACATGTAAATTTCTAGTTCTCTTTATGAGACTACATGTATGTACTTTCTGGCTGTCACCCCCAACTTTCAGCTGGGTTACAGGTCATTTTGGGAACTGGCCGCGCGATGATTGACCTGGAACGTCCTTATTGGATGACGGCTGGTCTACGAATGTCTGTTTTGAGGCATAGATGAAAGGATCTTGCAGCCAACTCACACCACATGTTGTTGTGATAGAAATGGCCTTAAAATTGAAAGAACTGTAAGGGAAAGACTTAAAAGGTGGTTATTCGCTAGCTATTTTACATACTCATCCAAGAGTCCGAATGTTGATCGTGTCAAATGCAGGATCTGTAGGCCTACGACAATGCAGGCCGAAATACAGGTGGGAGCAGGATTTCATCTTTCAAAGTACTCATAATCGTACTGTTTGCTGGGACAGTACCAGTAATTACGAGCATGTGCTTAGTCCCTCTACACGGACTCGGCATTTTTTGTTTTGTTTTACGTCTTCACATTCATAACAACACTGAGTCCATCCCTGCCTCTTGCAATCATTCAAAGGAAAAATGTGAATCTTTAAAAAACCGGAAGTGTGTTTCTCGGCCCCTACCCATCTTGCCAAGATGGTGAGGCTCACTGAGGCCTGACAGAGGTGTGGGCAGCGGTCACTGATCCACTACTCCTCCACTACTTAAGACAACAGCCCTCGCACGGCACTATGGTATACAGTTTCTGAAAATCCATCTGTAATTATTGAGAAGGTACAGTACATATAGTAAGTGCACGCATGACTTACCCTTGCCCGGACTGATAGCATTCACAGGTGGATCCTTATACACAGGGTACTCAATGGCCTTGACAGGAGATGGGGGAGGCTCTTTAGGTTTCTGGTCCTCCAAGGCTTTCCTCAGGTCACCCACCGTCAAGCACTTATCTGTAGGCTTGCAGTTCTGATATAGGACAATATGAAGCCATGACAAGACATTTACAACCTAACCAGTATGTTGAGCATATACATACATGTATGTATTTCAAGATTCAGGAAAAAATCAAATATAGGTACCAAAATGGTGAATGGCACGAAAGATCACAACTAATTGTGAGGTACTGTACCAGCCCCAATGACAGTGATTAGACAATTCATTGTGATTTTAAATTCAGTTTAATCTGTTTCACTGAATTTGTTACTGTAATGCTAATCAGCAGTATCAACAATGATTGTTCTCTAAATCTATAAAAATTAAAAAGGGGTCAGGGAAAGTTATTGTTTTTAAATTCAGGAAAGGAACAAATACAAAAGTAAACAAGAAAATGTAATGTAAAACACAATTTTCTTACACTGCAGCCTCAGCTAAACATGAACTGAAAACCTACCCCTTCTTCCCCTAGAAGGAATGTCACTGGTGAAAAATTCATCATCAAAATTAACTGACTTTTAATACACACTTGTATTATTATTGCTACAAAAAGAGTACCTTTATCATCTGCTCAGTGAGGAATCCATACTGGGTGTTGGGATGGGATGCCCCTGTTGGGTTGCCAGGTCCCATGGTGACAGTACCATTGGGGTTTACCTGCATGCTCTGCCCAGATGTCGAGCCCCACACATTTATCTGGGTGCCAGAGTAATTTGTGGGATTGAAAGGTCCTTCTGGCACAGCTGCAACGAAACAGGATATGAACAGAGTATGACAACACATGTATAATAACTTCTTTCAATGGCATTTAGAAGTTGAGTTGGATAACATAACAAATATATGGATCACAACTTCTCAATTTACTCAGTGAGCAACAATTCGGTATAGGTACTGTCTATTGTTTATCTTATGTATGTTTCGTCTATTGTATGCTTCATCTGTTGTTCATTTTCTTAATCAACATTGTACCATCAATCTTGTGAATCTGTTGTATGTTTCTTCTATTCTTCACATACTGAAATCAGCAATTTAGCGCTCTCTTTAAATATCCATTGTTGTCACCAATTGATCATTATGCTCGTTAACGGTATTAGTACCTATACTGATGTGTCGCTTACTGAGTAAATAGAAGTTTTGATCCATATATTTGTTATGTCACAAGTAACATAGTAAGGTCCAGTACATAATGTTTCACACTGTAAGCATTGCATATCTCAGCGGTGGGTACAAAAGTTTTTTTTACAAAGCATCTTTACAGAATGGGCCATGGTCTAGTAACTAAAGGTGCTGGCCTTCCAATCAATGAGAAACATGAGGTTCAAAATGGACTTTTCCCCTGTTCTCACTGCTTGTGGGGTCTCAGTAACAACAAGCAGTTGATCACACTCATGTGGTTGTTGACGCGATCTAACACTCGTCTTCCACCAGTATAGCGGCACATGGCCCACAGCAAGTAATGTGTTGTCTTTGTTGATGTACAAAATGCACATGTGAATGCTGCAGAACACATGCATTCATGGGATTCATTTATTTATTTGATTGGAGTTTAACGCCATACTCAAGAATATTCCCCTTATACGATGGCTGTCAACACTATGGCAGTTGGAAACCAGGCAGAGCCAGGGAGAAAGTATTATGGGAAAGTTCACCAGTAATATTCCAAAACTCAGTGTTTACTCCATGCATTCCGAGCACCCATAAACCTTCATATAAGTCAAAAATTCTTCAGTATAGCATTAAACAAATGTTAATAAATGAACAAAATAGGTTTAAATTCCACTTGTAATTGCAGTTAAGTAGGACAACATTAATACGCTTTTGAACAACTAAACCCAGTAGTTACCTGTGCTGTCATATCCTGAAGTGCCTGCCACCCTGTCTATTTGAGTGTTGCTGGCAGCCCAGGCCTCTCTTGGGGTAGTTTGCAAAGGTCGGCGGCTGGGTGACCCCTGAAAACCGAACAGATACATTCAGACAATGTTCAGCTTATTGGCGACGTACAAACCAAATTGTAAACAAATCACCTCTCGTTGATTTTTTGATAGAAACACAAGGTATCCAAATATTTGTAACATGCCCTGTGTTAGTAAAATGTATAATACTGGTAGAGTCAAGAAGTCTCCAGCAGGCCAGAACACACATCTTACAAAAGCATAAACCAAATAACACCAAATATTACTTACAATATAATTATGTTATGCAGATGAAAAGCATATTTGAAAAATATGTGTTGTAAATGTTCACATTGCAAAATTAAATTATGAGCAGGCAAGTTGCTTGGAAGGGAAGATACAATGCATGGATCCAACAGTATGGAATTGTTTCCCGTGTCACAGAATTGTATCAGTACCTTTTTCCTAGGTTTTGTTCGACTTCTAGACCTAGGTTTATCATCATCCGATTCAACACATGTGGAAGTGGAATCATATTCTGAGGTAGAAGTATATGTTGTGGTTGTAAATCCTATGTCATCAACTGTCAGTGTCTTTGTCACCACATCACTTTCTCGCATTCCATCTCTGTTCAGGCAAAGGTCAGAAATTCAATAAGTGGTAACAACACAAAATACCTTGCAGGGATATGAATGAAGTGTAATTGTTATTTCAGCCTGACACTGTCTGACAATCTGATGATGAAATATCACCCTTCAAGCCCATCATATTTACATTAACTACAAAATATGACCAACTGGTGGTCTGACTAAACAGAGAATTCAGCGAACTCTACAAAAATAACTGCTAGATATATGAGGCTGTGAAATATAACTTTCTCATATATGTGTATGTTATGAAGTCTGCAAGACAGGAAACGAATGCCAACCTGGAAACTGCTACACATTTTAAGGTCCTCTTTCCAGGTTTAAGAGTGAATGGGGCAATGTATTTGAAGGTAACTTCTCTGCCTGTAATTATCCTTTGAAATGGACTAGGCTTGGTTCCATCTGTTGTGAAATATATCTTAGCACCGGGAGACTCTGAAATTGAAGAGACAAACTTAAACCTCTTCAAAGAATAATATGACACTTTATAATGAAATATATCTGTGAATCAGGTTATAGTTAAAGCGGCTAAACTTGGGATATGTTTGGTCTCTGTTTAGGACTAAATATTTCCTCATATATACGTATGTACAGCTAGATATATAGTATACATGTATCTGTATCATAAAAAAATTAAGAACTAAAGGGTGTTACTAGAGATGCATAGGTTACAAATGCAATTACCTGAGTAAAGCTCTAAGAAAGTTGAAGAATCAACTCTGTTTGAGGCTAAACCTGGGTATGGTTCCCTCAGAGGTATGATTTGTGGAGGACAGATCGCTCCTGCACTGGGCATTTTGAATCTCTCAGTGAATTCTACCTAAAAATTCACATCAACATCTGAAAAAGAAAGAAAGAGAACAGAAAAGAAAAACAGTAAAAATGTGAAAACTTTCCTTTAACATAAGTCTTCCATTTCAACAATGCCAGCCACCGTGTGATTAATTTATAGATAGGGTGAGTGGGGTTGCATGCCAGCATGGCACGATGAACCAGAAGCCTCTTACCACTGCCGTCAATGTGAGCTCAAGTCCAGTTTGTGCTGGCTTCCTCTCTGGCCCTATGTGGGAAGGCCTTCCACCAACCTGCAGATGGTTGTGGGTTTCCCCCGAGCTATGCCCGTTTCCTCCCATCATAATGCTGACCGCTGTCGTATAAGTGAAATGTTCACGAGTGCAGTGTAAAACACCTATCAAATATATAAATTTATAGATAAATATCTCGAAATATGAGTTCATTTAAATTAAGTTCTATTTCTGCCCTTTAGTCTTTAGCTTCAGTGCACTTTCAGAGTTAACAAAAATACTTACTTACTCTTAAATACTCTTACTTTTTGCCAATTATAAATTTATGTACTATATGTCTACTATCTGTTCAGTTAATTGTTTATCAAAATGCAATTTAATCAAACTGATAACGGGTTTATCTCATTCTGTCAAACCTACAGTCCGAGTACATTGACTATACTTGGTTGAGACATATTTGGAAACACTGCATATAATCACGGCTGTTCAATGGCAAAGCAGGGTTCTGACAGGGTTCAATTTCACACATTATTTTTTTTTCTGTATATAAAACACAATGATGAACCTCAGTATCTACATTATCTGTTGAGCGGATAAGAATTTGTTTATTTACTTATTTACATTTGTTTAAAATTCACATTAAGTATGAAAATTTATCACACTAAAATAACTTAAAAGGTAATGAAAATTTGGAGCCACCGATAATGGCATACATGCAAATACTCTTCCATGCCTCACCCCTTAGCTCCTGCAGGTGAGACTCCAGTCAGTGCCCGTCTCAACAAATACAATTCTTTTGCTGATACTCATTTCAGTGAAGAGAATAAAGCTGATAAACTACAAGACTTATGTTAATCCTTCTTCACTTACCGGAAGCCCAATCGTGTTGAGATATATAACACCTTAGCACGAAAGAAATGTCTAACATCCACAGCAAACAGCACTGTTTACGTTGTCGTCAAGTGGCCATCTTCCTTCAGTTCTCAATATGCGCACGCGTGGATGTTAACGGAAGTGACGTCTGGAAATTCCTTTTCCCATCTCATTGGGGTTTCTGACTCAAGCGGACAGCTTACAGGTGAGAAAAAAGTGTGTGAATATCACATAATTTTGAAGCCATCTACCGCCAAAGAATCGTGTTTCTTGTAGAAAAGGATTTTTTAAAAACAGGTTGTTATCTGAACCAACAATATAAGTCGACTGGCAGAGAAAACACGGGAGCAACATCCGGTACTTCAAATAACCACGTTGTGATCCAAACAAGATGTCTGTTTCTCGAGAGGGTTGTGTTTTCTCTTGTATTGAAAACGAGTGTTCGTACTTACTCAAGATAAAACACTGTGTTTACCAAACGAGTTTATCAGACCCCTCGATGTAGAAGTAATGGCATCGTAAATCCCACGTGTTGTGTGTCACGGAGGCGGGAAGTTCATCAGGCATGTTTCCACTACTCTAGTTATCAGCAGTTTTCTGAGGGTGTTGTAAAGCAGAGGCTGCTTTGATGTTTCCATTGACAGTGGTTAAACTCTTTGTCAGAAGCTCATTGCGAAAAGGTATTTTGTGAACTGACATACTACTAGTCTTATACAAATGATATGGTTCTGTGTTGTATAGTTTTGATTGTACACAGTTTTACCTCCAGCTTATTGTAGCTGAGGGAAAACTGCCGTTGCAACCATTATAAGTCGAAGACATCGATCCCCGTCAAACTTTTCTTCTGTTATGCACAGCTCTTTGAAGCTTATGAAATCCTTTGTTTTGAAAAAGCCAAGTCGGACAGCATGGAAAGCTTGTGATAAATACTGTGCATGGAACTCAGTTTCCTGTGAACTAACCCCAGCATGATAAGTCCTTCAGCACATACCTAAACTGTAGCCGTCATTAATAGCAAAAATTTGAGATTGTTCAAAATATTGGCAGTTATAAAGACCAGGGTAATATTTATGTGCAGCGTTCTACATCATTACTCAGGTTGATTCATTCATGTTTCCCTGACGAGACACTTTTCAGATGTTGTCCAGGTGACAAAAGCATGTGACTCACACACATTCACATTCAATCCTCACAATGTTCGCCTGGCTTAAAAGATGTCTGAAAACGACATCCCTGGCACATAATACTGCTCAGAAATCTCACATATGACAAACTTGCCAGAAACTAGATTAAGATCTTATATACTCTGTTTTTCTCTGTGTGCAAATTGAACATCTCCCCTTTCAATTTTCAATTGGGGGGAATGACATCCGAATGCATTTGGAAATCAACACGTAAATAATACCCTAGAGTTCACAACTCTTAAAATATATGAACTGCACTGGTTAACACATTCACCTCCAAAAGTTAATCAGAAAATTTAGCATACAAGTGTGTATCGTCAAACCGAACCAGGGTACTTCGCTGGCTGGAAGAAAGAAGTGAAAATGGTACTTGTTGCTCGGCGCTTGGCTCTCATCGCTGAGAGGTTAGAGCGTGGAAAAGGGGACTGCTTGGCCACGTGTCCATATAATGTGACTTGGTGGAATGTCATGCTTGGTGTGTTGGCATGATACTTCAGTGGTGGCAACATTTAAAAGGCATGAACGTACTCTGCCGCAAGAAAAAACCATGCGTGTACACACACCTAATGACACCTCATTGTCCTAGCACTACCATGTTAAACGCCAAGCATACACTCATTCATGCATATATTAAAGAGTAGGGAATAGCATTTAGGTGCATATGTGAGTAAGGTAGGTGTTGCACTAATGGCATACTGCCATGGCATGCTAACAAGGACATTTATTGTTCAGCGATTATCAGCATGTGAAAATGACAACTGTAAAATTGAGCAGTTTTTTACTTAGTATGGATGTGTTCTTTGGTGTGATGACAGTTCCAAATAAAATGATCGCAGCCCACAATTCTTGGCAATTCTAGCATGTATTTATACAGAGCACCTTTTTCATTTCTGTTTGCTTCAGAATGCCAACAGACGCTGTAGAGAAGCCTGTGGAGGAGACAAAGCCTGATGAGGCTGTGTCGGGGTCAGGGACAGAGTCTGACAGTGACTCCATGCCAGACTTGGAAGATCAGGACACACTACAACAGAGCCAGGTAAAGGCAGATGGCAACGCAAAGCCTGCAGAACTCTTGGCAGCTGTCAGATCGGTGATATACACATTATTGTTATGCCTAAGAAAAGTTGATTACTGATTTTTGCCCTAAAATTTTCCTGAAAATACTGAACTATTAGAAGTACATGTAAATAAAGATCTTTACTTGGGGCTTAATTGTACATTTTTTTCCAGTATTATATTCTACTTTCCATACAAACCTCAAGGAACTATTCTTAGATCTATTGAACTCACTGACAAAAGAAGTAACTCATCCTAGTCAGAGTACCCTGACTGTGGGTTGAGAAATATTTGGATAGGCATATTCATGGTTGCTGAACCACAGTCAGTCAAGCAAATTTCTCTCAATGGTGTGGCACGGGTAGCGGCCCCAATAACAACTTCATCTAACTCTAGCTGGTCAAATCCACATTGAAACATATGCCCTTCCAGTTGTCACAAAACTTTTATTATAATACAATAAAGTATCCATTCACTCATAAAGTACTTCTAGGCTGTACTGTTGTCAGTGACACAAGCGCCATTTGCCTTGTCATTTGACCGGATCACGTGAAAACTTAAATCATCACCAACAGGCCAACTCCTGGACTTCAAGATAGTGGTTTGCACAAGTATTGCACAAGACCAACCGAATCACTTGTAGAAAAAAGTATATTGAAAACGTCCGCTTTAGGGCACGTTCCTAAAATTGGATTCACCCATTTTAAATACATGGCGGCCGTCTTAAAAACAACAGTACCACCTGGAGGCATTTGATGCATTAAGCGACACTTTATTGGATTACCATTACAAAAAGCTGCAATGACAGGTTTTCTGACAGCAGCATGGATATTTTTTTGGTTTGCGCAGGTTGAATTGACAATTTGACATGGCAGTGATCAGTGATGACTTTTCATTTCCCCGGCTTATCGATAAATGCTGACAAAGCTGGAATATCAAGCCAAACCAAATCTGAGATCAGTTAATTCTGCCTCTCTTCATACCTGTATAGCGTCAGTTTATTAATGATTCAAAGGCGTAGGTATTTCAGGGAGCTTGAACGAGTGTGTCTGCCCTTGAAAAAATGATCTTTTTTTGTGTCCTTGTTTCTTAAATTGACGAAGATTCCTATTGTTTGACACAGGTGGCCCAGGCTGCAGGCATTCAGGAGGAACTGGTCAGTAAAGCTAAACAGAGCAGAAGTGAGAAGAAAGCCAGAAAAGCCATCTTGAAATTAGGTCAGTGTTTGGTTCTAGCTACATATGGCAGTGTAGAGCAAGGTGTTTATTCCAGCAAATTCCATGGGCATTATTCTGTGTAGGTTGATAAAATAGTGCTCATTGTAATGCCCTAAAAATGGCCAATCCAACTAATGTAGTTTTGTCAAATTAAAAACATGCATAAATTGCACTTAGATGCCCTTTCACATGTGAAAAGGTTGAGGTCGAGGTAATAAAGATTGAATATAGATAATGTAAGTGAAGTAGATGTCAGTTTCACTCTAAATATTGCTCCATGCATTTATTTGACTGTTGGTCATCTATTTTACCTCAACTGTTTGTCCTTGACAGGGTTAAAGCTTGTGGCTGGAGTTTCAAGAGTAACCATTCGTAAATCAAAGAACATCTTGTTTGTGATAAATAGGCCGGATGTGTACAAAAGTCCTGCATCAGATACTCACATAGTATTCGGCGAGGCAAAGGTACAGTACTTATTAACTCAAGGCCAATAGGGTGCTTAACTCAATTGCTGGTTTTTCATTTTATTTCTAACAGAAAGAGACTGGTGTTAATAGATAGGCCTGAATCTAATCATTTGATCTCTGGGCAGTTTAAATCTGTTCTCCTTTCTCCATACCTTCAAGCTTCTTTCAGTACCGATTATGTTCAAAATATAGTGCAGACTATAAAGGACCTACACTTGTCAGATGTTTGATAATTGATACCTAGTGTTCTGATGTCAAAAATGCTGCTTATGCAGGTCCTATGTGCAGGTTTTCATTCAGTTCCAGAAATACTTGTAATGTTGGACATGGGTCTATCAGAAAAGCAGGAGCCTTATGATCAGTGATGACCTTTCATTTCCCCGGCTTATCGATAAATGCTGAGAATCGTGAAATTCCAAGCCAAACCAAATCTGAGATCAATGGTTTATCCTGCACCTTACTCAACATATATTTCAAACACTAGATCCATAGGCATGTAAAATCTGGGATCAGTGGTACCTTCGAACCCATATGAATGAGAATTGGTTGACAAGGGAGCTAACTCTGATTTACAGATTGAAGATTTGAGCCAGCAGGCACAAATGGCTGCGATGGAGAAGTTTAAGAACCAGGAAAACCCAGCTGGTGTGGAAGTACCGAGCACAAAGTCGCAGCCTATAATGGAAGAGTCTGAGGAAGAGGAGGAGGTGGGTTATCTGGTAATATTAGATGAACTTTTGACATGAAGGGGACAAATGCAACAACTTGCACTATGCTTGCCTGTTTGTCATCAGTTGTCAGTTTGGGTGCTCTTTACTTAGTATACTTTTTATACCATGTTTACACATTTTATTATCATAGAAGCTGGGCAGTCTTGGTAGTGTGGCTTTTCTTTGCCCTACTGTGGAGCATACTTCTCTCATTCCTGTGGTAGGGGATGAGTGGCTGGTATTTTTGTCTTTTTCTGCTCAATGATCAGTGATGACATTTCATTTCCCCAGCTTATCGACAAATGCTGATAGATTTGCTATATCAAGCCAAACCAATCCTGAGATCATTGTAAAAAAAAAAAAAAATTATCATCTGTGCAGAATTTGTTTGAATGGTTGACTTACAAGTATGATTGTGTCATTGCAGGTGGACGAGACAGGCCTAGAAGCCAAGGACATTGAACTAGTCCAGTCACAAGCAAATGTTTCAAAAGCAAAAGCAATCAAGGCCCTTAAAAATAACAACAATGATATTGTAAATGCTATTATGGTAAGTTTGAATATATGGTTACTGCATGAAATGTTCATACAGAGGTCAAATTGTGAAGACCAAAGTTCTAATAGCAAAGCCAACATGCTAGTTCATGGTTGAAGTTCATTCCGACCAAGCCTTGATCAGTGATGACCTTTCATTTCCCCGGCTTATCGATAAATGCTGAGAATCGTGAAATATTAAGCCAAACCAAATCTGAGATCAGTGGCTTCTCTAGTGTTCATTCAAACCTATAGGTAAGTTGAGAAAAAAAAATCCTGCACATTCATTGTTTTCCTTATTTCATTGATAGAAATCAGAAGAACTTTTATTCTGAGCTGTTATTAATAAAGACAGGCATTTGTAAACCTGTGTAGGTAGTGTCTCAAAAGTGCAAACGTGTTAAACATGTTCAAAAGCTCTTGTGTTTTTTCTTTTAACAGGAATTAACGATGTAGCCCTGGCGATGTGTGTGATGTCCTGACTCTATCCTATCAAGTTTTATGTATAACTGTGCTATTTGTCATTAACTGTCCTCAATTTTCACATTAAATATATTTCAAAACCCTTAAGTGCTCTGTACAGTTTAATAGTGTGATTAGTGTTCAAATTCCCGACATCAGTAGTCTTGCTGCAAACTGAGGATAGCCGTGGGTTTCCCCCATGTTCTGCCAAATTTTCTCCCACCATAATGCTCGCCTCCGTGGTATAAGTGAAATATTCTTGAGTACAGCGTAAAACACCAATCAAGTAAGTACATCGATGGTCTATTGCTTCGATCTTGAACGACATATTGACAGTCATGCAAACAGTGACTGGGTAGGGTGTGAAGTGAATGGTGGGTTTAGGATTCTCACCTTTCGATTACACAATGGGTGCGGGTTCAAACCTCTCCCTGAGCATGGAGTTTGTGGTTTCCTACGCTCCCATTGATCGCACGAGCATTGGTGACAAGCATTGGACGACGCTCGTGCAGTGAATGACTTAAGTCTCCCTCCAAAGTTCGGCAAAGCTTAATGGTGCTTAAGAGCCTGAAAAAAAGCACTTTTCTGAATCACCAACTCGACAAGTCGCGTAGTTTTTCTTCACAATCTGCCGATGATCGGCCAGGATACTAGTATACTCTCTTATAAGAACGTTCTAATCGTGTAACTTGGCTGACAAGCTGTTCAAAATACGTTTAGGACCTATGCGTCTCCTGTTGGCCTAAATTTGTGAAAACTCCTGAACGCTGTAGAACTTGTGGCATTCGTAGAGCGTATTCAGTTTTACTGTGGGCATTTAGTTAGGTCAGTGATTTAAACCCGGCCTTGGGTAGGGGATGCGTGTGGCAATGATGTCGAATACCATTGTGGCAAGTGTATTAGTGCGTGTGCAAGTGCGCCAGTGAATTGCCAAAGTTAGACTATATGGTATAATCGGGGGAAATCGGGTACCGTCCCGACACCATTTTGGAGATTGTAAAGAGGTTAAGGCGCTTAGGGCCGTTCGCAGAGTCCTGCGTTCGTTTAAGACCACTTACGTGGTCTTTTACCAGTCTGTGCCACTTTTGCTATGTCCACTCGTTTATTACCACAGAGGTTAAACAGGCACGGTGGAGATAAGCAATAGTTAAACATGTTGAGTGGAGAAAGGTTGTCAGTAACTTACCAAAAACGGATTTACTACGGCCAGCCCGGATTCTACCACCTAAAAGATGACAATTTCATCAGCATACAGATAATGGCGAACAAGTCAAGAGGCGCAGTATAGGCCTATTTTCTTAAGGGCATACTACACGGGTGTGCCAGTTGATAAGCGTTATATCGTACACATTTCGTATATTTTTTGAAGAAAACTTGTCCCAAACATACAAATATATATATATATATATATAAACTTCTATCAATGGATGATGTGGGTCTACAAATGTCAGAGCATGGCATGGCTACACGTGTTAACTGAAAAAAATTCCCAGTCGAAGAAATGCGCATTTCCTTCCAAGGATCTGAAAAAGTATACGGGAAAACTATGTTTTTACATACGCATACCGGATGCAGCATTATCGACACAAACCACTGTGCACATGCTTTAAGAAGGTGGTTTTAGAGATCCGCGAATGAGAAAAGAAGTGCTTGGGATGTGCATCTAGTGACTTTCCCAGCCTGGTATGCAGTATAAGCGAGACTGTCAACTCGGAGTATATATATACGATTGCACAGAATGAAACCTAAACACTAACGAATGACGTCTAACATCTATATCGACTTACGAAGATGGCAGGGCGCGCATGCGCTTTGTACACTTGATTATATCATCTTGATAGTCAAGCTCTCTACGCTCGCTCATCTTCCATTTAATCAGGCTAGCGATGTCCGTCATCATTCGTGATTACGACGCCTGTGGCACAGTATCAACCTTGCTGACAGGAAGATACGCTCGCTTTACATCACTGCCACTTAAGCCTAACCTTTGAAGCGTTTGGGCGCACGCGGGCTTGTTTAGACTTAACCTTATGCATTTTGAAGTAGTTCATCCGCTTTCATCAATAGTTGTTTCAGGTTTTGGTTAGAATCATGTTGTACACACTTATGGTAATGTTTGCTGGTGGTGACAGTGATGTCTTGCGAATGTAGAGAGCAGTAAGGAGTGTATGCTTGAAAATCTTGTATATGCATTCATATGCTTTGTGTTTTACGTCGTATTCATAGGACGGCGAGGAGTCATAGGTGCGTGTACATACACTCTTCTTGTGGCAAGGCGAATGTATGCATGCCGTCAAAGTGCTCCAGACGAAGACATTCCACCCGATCACATTACATGGATACCGAGCCGACCAGTCCTGTTTCCTGGCCCTAACCTCTCAGTGTTGAGCGCCAATAAAGCGAGGCATCAACAAGTACTATTTTTAAAGTCTTCGGTTTAACCCAACCCGAGTTTGATCCCAGGTCGTTCTACTTTGTCAACTGCCAAAATTTATTTGGTTCATTTATTTTATTTATTTGATTGGTGTTTTACTGGAGGAAGGAAACCGGGCAGTGCCCAGGGGAAACCCACGACCATCCGCTCGTTGCTGAAGGAGCTTTCGACGTACGGCCGGAGCGGTGGTCATACACGAAATAACAATTTCGTCCAGAATTTAAGTGTAATGAACATATGTCTTTTGAATAGATCAATCCTTCCGAGTTCACCATAGATAAAGTCATTTTGTGTAGGCGCTTTACCTCGAGAACAGAGTTACAGAATTGAAAGTGAACAGTTTCTAGTCTTTCACCTTTAGAGAAACCCTAAACTTCAGCCCCGTGATTCCAAACCGGAAGCACAAGTTTATCATATAGCTGTAGTTTAGATTACAACTGTTACGTTGTCAAATTTAAACAGCATTTTATTCAAACTGAATATAGCCGTCAAGGCTTGACCAGATAAAACATTAGTTGCCTCACTGAAAGAGCCTCATGTTATAAATGTGATACCTAGTTAAATTTATTCACAATTTCTAATCCTGTTTGATCATAATAAAAATCATTGGCTGCATGTATCTGTCCTTTTCCGAATATCATAACTTTAGATTTATTCACATTTACTATCATTTGCAACCTGTCGCAATAATTTTGTAATATATGTAAAGCCGTCTGCAACCCAACGGCCGTGTCCGCAAAAAGAAAAATGTCATCAGCATGTTAAAGTAAAAACAGCTTCATCATATTAACACCTATACCGGCAGCTCCTTAAGAAACAATTTATCTTCAAGATCATTCAGATACATCGCCAAAAAAAAAAAAAACCGAGACAAACACTTTCCTTGTCGCACTCCTCGAGCACAGAAAAAAGGCTAGCTAATATTATTGTTTATTTTAACGCATGATTTTAAAAGATGCATACATCGATTTCAAAATATTTAATATTTTATCTCGAATGCCAAATTTCAGTAACTTCAACAATAGTAGATCTCTAACAATATCATCAAAAGCTTTTGTAAGATCTACAAAAGCCGAATATAATGTTTCCTTATTATTCTATATTCGATTGATCAAACAATTCAAAATAAAAACAGTATTAATTGTACCCATTCCGGTCCTATATGCTATCTGTGCCTCCGCATATACACTATATTTATCTGCCCATGCGTCAAGACGGTTGTTTATTAAGCGTGTAAAAAGTTTACCAAGATTACTTAAAAGGGGTATGCCGGGAAAATTCTCTATATCGGTTACAATACTTCTCTTATGCAGAGGAAGAATGAAACCTTCAGACCATGAATGAGGAAAATAACCACCGGACAGAACCGCATTGAATAACGCTAATACTACAAGTTGAAGAAAATCTATGCCATAAATAAAATATTCATTAAGTAACCGATCAGCACCTCTAGACTTATTTGTTTTATTATTTGTATTACTCCCTGCATAAAATTACTCACATGTTCAACATCCTCGTCTGGTATAAAAAAAATTACTATCAGAGTTATTAATGGCATTGAAATATCTCACGCAATTAGACATTGGGATAGCTGCTAAGCGCGTAGGGACCATACTTTTTAGAAGCTTCCAATATCCTTTCCCATTTGAAAATCTTAAACTTTCTTGATAGTTTCGGTACTCTTGAAACGGCGTCTAACTTTCCGAATAACTCTCTTATACTCAGAGCGAGCAGCCACTTGAGCAGTTCTGTTATATTAACTGTTTTCTTCCCTAAAACACTTTAATCTCTTATAAAAAAATTTCTGGCTTAATATCACATTCATCAGTGAACCATTGTGACGAGGGCTTGACCAGCCAAGTTCTAGTAAGGGTTGGATTTTTAATTCTGCTGAAGGCCCTACAACAGTACCCCAAGACATTGTCAATGGCCAAGAGAGCGTCTTCTATGGAGTGGGGTATGTATCCGTTAATAGGCTATCTTGTGCCAGCATTAGTCTCGATCTAGAGTTGTCACTTGATAGCAATTGCCTAAAGTCATCACATTCAGAACTATCCCAACATAACTTAACTCTATAAAATTCACATCATATGTCAGATTTTCTAAATTTTGTAAGCAGACATTAAAACGTAGTCTACAAGGCTAATGTCTGAATACTAATGTATGTGCACTACCCTATACTTTTATCCTCCCCACATCGGCTGTTTGCAATTCTAAGCGATGATTTTTTTTCACAAATCCAACAGAAGTTAGCAATGACATTCACAAATTTTGTGTCGATCTTTCAATCGGCACACCAGGAATGTAATTATGAGGTGATGGTGCCACTGAGTGAGCTCCTCGCTAACATAGTCAGGAAGATTATTTGTCTTGGCATTCACGTCCCGCAAAAATTATTAAAAGTACAACATGTGCCACGCTGAATAACCGCCATCATACGACTAATTCTGTCAAATACTGTCTGTAGGAACAACGGATGCCTGGCTGTTGATCCCGATAAGACATAATACACGCACACCGTACATGGAAGGTTTGTCAAAGTGCGGATGGTCGTTGGTTTCCGCCGGGCTCTGCACGGCTTCCTCCCACCATAATGCTGGCCGCCGTCGTATAAGTGAATATTCTTGAGTAGGGCGAAACACCAATCAAATAAATAAATAAATAAATAAATAATCTGGTATATCAAGGGGCACATATACATTTGACCAGTTTATGTAAATAGCACAATATCATTATGACTGAACACATCCTGTTATTCTGTGGGTAGGGTTTTATCAGTAGATTTTGTTACTAATCTCTGAGTATTCAACAGAACAAATAGAATCCGGCCTCACGTCCCAGCCAGTATCTACCTCCATCTTGAACAATCCCGTTATCTTGTAACACGTGCTTACCATTAGCAGAGGGTGTTGGCTATCCACTCGTCCTCAGCGGTGGAGGACTGGAATAGGCCTGTTTGAGACTTGAGGTGGAGCATAGGCATAGACAGAACATAGCTAGTATGGTGAGTTGTTGACAACTGTTTTGGTGGAAAGGTGCAGAGGAAATATATACAGAGTATTATCTAACAGTTGATGAGGTTATTTTGGACGGAAGGACGCAGTATATACAGAGTATTATCTAACAGTTGATGAAGGTTATTTTGACGGAAGGGCGCAGTGGAGTATATATACAGAGCATTATCTCACAGTTGCTGAAGGTTATTTTGGAGAAGGTCGCACAGAAAAATATATAAAGAGTATTATCTGAAAGTTGTTGAAGGTTTATTTTAGATGGAAGGTCACACAGGGAAATATATAAGGACTATTACCTGACAGCTGTTGAAGGTTATTTTGGAAAGGGAGGGCGCAGCTATAAGCTGTAAACATCCATTCGTTCTTAAAGCTACTGCTTATTAGCCGTGTGTATTTCGTTCACTAGCTTTTGGACAGGTCCTGAACATTCTTTTATAAACATAAATTTTTGTTTTCTACACTCGAGTTTAAATTTCACTGTAGGCCTATAACTGTACTGTTAAAAGTTTAACAGTTTATATGAATAAAGTAAATTTGCATGGCGAATTTTTAGCTATTATTATTAGTTTATTTGCCTTCGGATATAATGATATATAGCTGACTGAACAGTAACGACCTCGCTATTTTAATGCAAATGGTCGCAAGTGGTAGAGAAGCAGTTTTTAGTTGAATGACGTGTCACACGTGGCTGAGCATGACGTCCCGCGGGGTGAGACGGCTGATTCGGCCATGTTAGATATGGTTATGTTTGTGAAGTGACTGTATTGAACATCTGAGTCACTGTTCATGGAACACGCTATACACGAGGTGAAAAAAAAACGATGTTTATTTATTCATTTCATTGGTGTTTTAACCATATTCAAGAGTATTCACAAACATAACGGCGGTCACCTTTATGGTAGGAGGAAACCGGGGGAAACCCACGACCTTAAGCAGGTTGCTGGCAGACCTTCCACGTACGGCCCGCAGAGGAAGACTGCATGAGCTGGATTCACAGCGACCCGCATTGGTGAGAGGCTCCTGGGTCATTACGCTGTGCTAGCGCGCTAACCAACTGATCCACGGAGGCCCCCTGTTGTAACAATATGTGTGCGTGGTTAGAAATAAGCAGTCTAATGAAGCACGCTCTTTAAGTGTTAATTCGGATCGCACATTGATCTGTATCCACAGAACACTACAGCCAACTACCACTGTATATCTGCATCTGTACAATTAAATCCGGGAGATTTAAAAAAAGTAGTACATAATCTGTTATAAAAGATGAACGTTGTTTCTTCTAAATGATTCTTGGAGATGAAACTTGACGAAGGATGATTTTTGCGAAGAAAGACACTGACGAAAGAGGACGAAGGATGACTTTGATGGAGAAAAAGAAAGACTTTAATGAGAGGTGTAACTAGATGAAACCTACTTACAGAAAAATAAGAGTTGAGTGGCAAAGTGATGGATGTTGACGGAAATAAATTTCGGCACGGAAATAAATTTACACAAGAGTGTATACAAAACTACGTTATGTGAAATAGCTGTTCTGATTTTGCAGATTTGAGTGTACCTCCGAGTCGTGTGTGGTTTAGCACTTGTCGCTCTGTTTGTCTCAACACGGATATATTGTCAAGATTTAACACAAAACAGCTGTGTCATTTTGTCTAACAGCCTCAGGCGGTTGGCTTGAGTTTTTAAAACCTACTAGAAGCTTATCGAAGCGGAACCAGTTCGATGGGATTTTGGTGCCGCAGTGTACGTACAATTACTGACACCCTGTCTACTTCATCATCCATCTGAAGAGGAAATGGGACGAAACATACACCTGAGTAACTCGCTGACGAAAGTCCATTCGAGGTTTTACTTATAGACCGAAGTAGGGAGATACAATGCCAGAAGAAGCCCGACGCGACGAAGAGACCAGTGAGGATAGAAGCTGCGTCGTAGCCTAGACAACACCATGGAACCTACCTTTCCTTACCTACTAGTACTTGTGTCCTGTATACTGGTCAAACCAGGTAAGTCTGTTGTACATGATGCCATGATTCACTTCAAATATGTATAAATATGCAAAAGAATGTTTCGCAAAGTACAATGCACACAATAAAAAGAATGAAGTATATTTGACACTGTTTGTACGTGTGCTTCACTCAAAGAATCAGTCTGTTAATTTTAACAGATGTGTGTTATATTTACCAGAGCAATCTGCTGCAATAACAGAATAGATTCTAGCATCACTCAGACAACAGACCTTCTGTTAAATTTCTGTTTAATTTTTTGTTACTTTAACACACAGTTGTAAGCCAATATATATTGCGTAGGCTTGTATGATGAGCACGCGTTTTACTACGGTTGAAACAATACATTACTTGCAAGAAACCTACATTCCTGAATGTGTATATATGGCAAAAAAATTTTCTTCTTGAGGGTTGATTAATGTGAAAACTCGCATAAACACCGGCGTTAAAAATTATATTCTGGCCGGCTATACAGCGATATTTAACAAGATTTAATTAAAGTAGAATTCAGGTTCTGTCTAGATGTCTCTGTATATAAAAAAAATGCATTCCACTTGTTCTGCATCAGTTCATACATGTACACGAGTATTGTTTTGTCTGGTCCTCTTTGTAGAAAGTCTAACATATGATGCTGACAACAAATACGCTGAACCGGATCTTACGATCTTTAAATTCAAATCAAAGATTTTATTTTTATTATACAAAATCAATATGTACACATGAACACGGGCATGGCAAGATAAAGACTCTCTACTACATACCTTGTATTAACTAATACCCTGTATATAACTATGTAACATCTCTTTATAAGACTGTGTGTGGTGGATGGGGGTGGGAGTGGTGATTCTGGTGGTCTTTATTTTCCAGTAAAGCAATTTACTAAAATACTAAACGCTCAATCTTATTGTTGTCATCCCGAACCGTGAATTTAAGGAATTTATAATTCTGTAAGGCGACATTCATAACATTCAAGTGAAATTTAAGTATATGCATACTCCTTATCTGAAAATATTTTGAAAATGTGTCCGTAAATTCTTTTTCCTTTAGTCGGAAAAACGTAAGTCATCACACAATACTAAGGTGGAGCACAGCGGCCATATTACAAGCTCGATAGCTAGATTTATTTTTACCAAGTATATATATATATAAAAAAACCTACTGTAGTTTTACGTTGCAAAATATACATCAATGTATGAACATATATAATATAATATAAAGCCATAAGAGAGTTGATCTAACGTCATAATAAAATTCACGTTGTAAGTCACATATTTCTTTGCTTTTATATCAAATCCGGCAAAAAAAGATTTCAAGAATTTGTATGCGTCCGTCTGTCCGTCGGCCGTGTGCGTAAACAGGCTTTTGCACACTCAATTCCTAAAGTACTGTGCCGATTTCCGTGAAAATTTGCACACCTCTTGATACAAATCCTCATGATGGATACGTGTGTATACGTGTATCTTCCTATAAACTAATCTTGTGCTTTCTGAATTCTCATGATAATCAGTTCAGTGTTTACAAAGTTATTCTAGCTCACCTATAGCATCATGCATGCAATTAATATTTCATAGATATACATATGTAGCCAAAAAGGCATAACCTGCATGATGTTGTACCTATAGCCATAAGATGCATGACGTTGTACCTATAGCCATAACCTGCATGATGTTGTACCTCTGGCCATAAAATGCATGACGTTGTACCTATAGCCATAACCTGCATGATGTTGTAACTATAGCCATAAAATGCATGACGTTGTACCTATAGCCATAACCTGCATGATGTTGTAACCATAGCCAAAACCTGGCAGTATACATGTATTTAAGTGCCTGTTATTCACCTATGGAACATGTTAATAACGCCAATAATTTAATCCTATAGTTATTTCAGGGAATAAGAGGGGAAAAGCCTGAATGACCACGGACATTTCCATCTGACCTGCTTGGTAACCCTATAAATCAACTTTTAATCTTGAATTGAGGGGGACATGAGGTACGCCATGAGGTCAGAGAAACCAGAGATAGCATGTCGCGTCACTCGTACCCCGTGCTCATAAGGTTAAAAGACTTATCAGTGGAAACAACTGCATTCTTGGATTGTGTAAATAACTCGCGCAAGATTGATTAAAATTTATAACATGGCGAAATCTTTAAGTTCTCGAGGTGGGTGTTGCCACTGCACGGGGAAAAATGCCCTACTGAATCTGTGGTTGTAGTTGTTTCAGTTGTATTATCTATCAATTTTCCCAGCCGCATCTGAATGTAAACTAAAGGAGCGGACATTGAAGGAGGGAGAACAGTTTGAGAACTGTACACAGAAGTGTGGGTGTGCGTACGGTAGTCTGAGCTGTCAACCAAAAGAGCCGCCTAAGTGTCCTTCAGCACAGTTGTTGCCTACTAGCCGATGCCTACAATACAACACACGTGTATCTGAGGGTCAGTGTTGTCCTGTCCCCTTCTGCGAAAGTAAGTCGGTCTCCGTATTTAGATGCGTTTGTAAGGGCAAGTTACTGTACTTTCGATTTTAATGTGTATGTGAGTTTGAGTTAGTGGTCTCCATATTTTAATGTCATTGTGAGGTTAAGTTACTTGTCTACGTATTTTATGTGTCTGAGAGGTTAAGTTACTTGTCTACATATTTTAATGTCTCCTTGAAGTTAAGTTACTTGTCTACATATATTAACGTGTCTGTGAGGTTAAGTTACTGGTCTCAAAATTTAATGTGTCTGTGAGGTTAAGCTACTGGTCTCAAAATTTAATGTATCTTTGAGGTTAAGTTACCAGTCTCCATATTTTAACGTGTCTGTGAGGTTAAGTTACTGGTCTCCGTATTTAATACGTTACTGCAACCTTCAATGACAGGGAAATGTTCAGAGTACAATATATAGGCATCTATGTATAGACATCTATGATTCTTTCACAGTGGTCTATTGACCCTTTAGACAAGCAACTACAGCCTTACTTTATACTGATCTATTAATTGTTACTTATTCATTTGATTGGTGTTTTACGCCGTACTCAAGAATATCTCATTTATACGATGGCGCCCAACATTATGGTGGGAGGAAACCGGGCAGAGCCCGGGGGAAACCATTGCTCCTCCGCAGGTTGTTGCCAGACCTACGGCCGGAGAGGAAGCCGGCATGAGCTGGATTTGAACTCACAGCGACCGCATTGGTGAGAGGTTCTTGGGTCATTACACTGCGCTAGAGCGCTAACCAACTGAGCCATGGAGGCTCCTTTAATTGATGCTAACTCTGTAATTGCTACTTTATATATGCAAACAATACATCCATTACATGGTGCTGATCTTTGATCGTGGTTAACATTGCTTTGTTTCCAAATTCATCTCGATGCCATAATTATATTTCTTTTCCCACAGTGGAGGTACACTTCATACTTGCCTTTTGACTTTCAAAAGCTATATCTGATTTCCTTTCATTTGGCTGTTGAAGGCTGCAAGTTTAATGTGACTTCATGAATAGACGTTATGATATATTTCTCCTCGATTGTGGTGCACTTTATTATATGAAATATATTTTTTAAGAGCTAGCTTGTTCTTGTTAGCCTAAAATTTGATTGTTGTCTGAATTGTACGCCCTGTATTTCCTGACGATAGCACAAGTGTATATCGAAATATAGACCTAGAACAATGAAAGCGTTGACTTTCTTTGGAGTTACCATTATTCCCTATGACCTCAGACTAATTTCGTCATTCAATCATTGAGGCTTTTGACATATAAAACACTAAGGTGGTACTTGTAACAGCACAAGGATGGCTGGGCCAGGTGTCAATATGTTATAATTCTATGATGTGTCGTGTTTGGTATATTTAGCATACTGTTTCAGTGAGTCAGCTCCACAATATATGATGGCGCTTGGGCAGGCTAGTGTTAAAGGTATATCATCGTGATAGAAATAAATATTGAATGCCCAAAGCAAAGAGACAGTTTCATTGTAATGGTCGTCAATAGCATTCCCCTAAGACCACGACGGTGTCTTGTAAAAGGCCCGTGACACATTTATAGAGAAATCCCTACTACATGTAACTCTCTGCAACGCCATGCCAAAGATGGGTAACTTAAGCTAGTATAGGGTGGCTATTGGGGCCTGGTTCAATTTTTTATGTTTTAAGCAGTATCAACATCTATTTAAGTATTTTAAATTACTTGCTGATATGAAATCTATCTTCTTTGTATTAACTTCTTACTCTGGTATTCTGGCACTATGTGTTTTAAGTGCCCTGTCTAATTGTAACTACTCGCTGACTCTATATATGATCCTTTTGCTGAAATGTGGTGATGTAGACAGTAACCCAGGGCTTTCCCATCGAAATAACTTGTCGTGTTGTCACATTAATGCAAGGAGTTACTTGCTCTGTTAGTGAAACCTGGATAAGTTGTGAAATTTCAGATGACTTAATAAATAGTGATGGATATTTTGTAGAAATAAAAGGTAGGAATAGGCATGGAGGAGGAGTAGCTATTTACTGTAAAACATGTCTTAATGTCACTCGACGAAAAGATTTGGAAAATGAAAACGAAATGGTGTGGATCAATGCGGATTGTACTGAAAAACATGTTTTAATTGCTGTCTGTTATCACCCGCCCAATCAGTCTGCTAATGAACGGGAGCTCTTCATTAATAACCTACATGATTCTATTACATCTGTTTTAACAGAAAATCCAGACTATACTATCAATTTTGGGAGACTTCAATGACAAATGGGCTGACTTCCAAGTTAAGAGTGAACTAAAAATTAGTTTGTATGACTTGATCACATGAAACAACCTCTTCAACTTATCGATGAACCCACTAGGTATACCGACGAAAGTGGTTATATATTAGACCTAGTTATTACTGACAGTATTGGATATATAGATGACTATGGTGTGGCGGCACCACTTGCCAATCTTGACCACTGTACTATCTACTATACATTACAAATGACCCGATATGACTGACCTAAGACTTGCAAAAGGCATATCTGGGACTACAAATGTACCGACTTTGTTGGTTTATGTCATCTCCTATCTGTTACGCCATGGGATATAATTGATGACATCTTTGCTGACATTATTGACAAAGTTTATGTTTGGAATAAATTATGCCTATCATATTGTAACGAATGTATACCAAACAAAACTGCCACAATTCGCCCTCGTGACAAACCGTGGATGACGACTGATGCTCGTTTTAAACTACGGATCAGAAACAGATGCTTTAAAAAGCAAAGCAAAGCTCCCATGTCCTCCTCTGAATCTTAATGGTAAAAACGTGTCGAACAACAACGACAAAGCCTATGAATTCTGCGGTTTCTTTACCTCCCATTCAATTCTACCGAAAACAGTGCCAGATTTACCCCGTCTTACATACCTTACCAACTCACGAATTCTTTGCACACAAACCTGTGAGAAGGAGGTGACTTATTTACTTAAAAGCCATATTCAAGAAAAGCGTCTGGTTGTGATGGTATAAGTAGGCCTAGCTTCATGCTCAAACATAGTGCTGAAAGTATTGCTCCATCTCTAACTAAACTACTCTCGTGTTAGTCCAGTATTTAAGAAAGGGGATAGACATGGCATTTCAAACGATCGACCAGTATCTCCACAACCTTCGCTTTCTAGAGTATTGGAAAAAGTTGTATATAAACACCTGTACGAATACTGTATCAGTAACGATCTTCTAACAACTCTGGATTCAAACAAGGGGACTCTACCATATATCAGTTACTGAAGATAGTACATAAAATATATCAAAGCCTTGACAACGGAAATGGCATGTGTATTGGCTTTCTTGATGTGAGTAAAGCATTTGATAAAGCTTGGCGTAAAGGTCTTCTGTTTAATTTAAAGCAATTTGGTATTGGAGATCCATTACTTTCTTGGCTGAATGACCATCTGACTGATAGAAAAATCAAGGTCTGTATTAATGGTACTGAACCAGATGCCAAACCTATTTCCTGTGGGCTACCTCAGGTCTCTGTACTAGGTCCATTACTTTACTGAATATTTGTAAATGATATTATTACAAACATTGAAAGTGATATTAACAATTTTGCTGACGACGCGTCACTATTGGAAGAGATCAATAATTTGAGTGACTCAGAGTATGTTAAACGGTGATAATGTAAAAAGCGTTCGGTCCTACAACGAACACATTCGAGCTGTAGTAAAGAAATCAAACAGGGCATTAAGCACTTTCTAAAGAGCAAAGAAAGCCCTCACTAGAAAATGTCTTGTCACTCACGTCCAAAGCCTAGTAAGGTCGTTAACAGAATATGGCAATGTTCTGTACGACAACTGTACCCTTAAATTGGCAATTCTCCTGAAGCTATCCAAAGACGCGTGGCATTATTCTGCACTGGAGGATTACGTCAGAAGTCGTGTAATATTTTATTAAATGAATTCAAATGGGAATCTTTACATAATCGACGTCGATGCCATAGATTTCTACTCTTCCATAAAATTGCAAATGGCCTTATCTACAATGTTCGACTTTTTAAAACTCACATTCAATTATTTTCCCCCACTTTCTTTCCCAAAACTATCAAAAATTGGAACATTTCACCGTCTCATGTCCGTAATGCCTCAGTTGGAATAATAAAACAATCTTTGTTTTTGAAGAAAAATAAAGAACTAACTCAACTGGACAGTATGTTCGATTCCTACCACTCTGCCGAATGAGAATGGGACTTAGCGCTCTGAATGCCGATCTTTTTAAGTACAACTTAAGCAATGTTTGCGCGTGCCCGAATTGTACTCATTTATGTGAAAATGTACTTCATTATTTCCTTGAATGCCCCAAATATGGCACACAAAGACGTAAACTACACAATATTTATTCATTCGTGTTCAAAATATATTTGTAATGTCGTATTATTTGGATCCTATGAACTAAAACCTAATGAAAAAAAAATTGTTACTGTACATTAATTCATTGCAGAATAAAAGAGATTTTAAACTGATGGGTAGCATTGAAATTTCTTCTTATATTAAATGATAATGATAAATATTATTTCAGTAAACAGTCATTATGTCCTTTCATTATAGCCTCATTTTATTACATATGGTATGATTCCTTCTTTTGTCGTGTAAATACTATTGTTGTTGCATATATTACATACATATGTGTATAGTCTTTTCGGTCTATTATCTATCTGTATCATTTCTTTTATTAATGTTTGTAACCAATTCCTTGTTTTGTCCTCTACATATGTTGTATGTTATCGAGGAGACCCCCGAGTGGCAATTGAGTTGTGGGGAATCCTCGTTAAACAAATAAAGCATTACATTACATTACATTACACAATGTTGGCAAGTAACAGTATATTATCACTCGACCGACTCGTACTTGGTCGGCCGGTATATTCCGAATGCTAAACAACGGAGGACGAACAGCGTCAGTATTATAACCATAATTTGAGTCCACGTTAATATGACACTTTTACTCTGTCGACAGAGTGCGCAGATCGGTGGTATGGGGACAACTGCTCTAAGAAATGTGGCCGATGTGCTAGTGACAGATGTGATATCAGCAGTGGAGTGTGTACCCCAAACAAGCCCCTCTGTCTGCCTGGATTTGTTGGAGATATGTGTACTGAGCGTATGTTTATCAACTTGCATGACTTTCTTCAGAAAGAAATCTTCAGAGAGAAGCTTGTATTAAATGATACTAATAATTCTGTGTAAATGGAAAAGGTGATGAGCAGAGTCATATTTACTGAATCAATTTGTATAAAAGCGCAATGTTTCCGGCAGACTAAATATATTACATGTGGCATGTTAAAGCCACCATCGTACCATAACACCATCGTAGTATTGCCCGATGATGACGCAAAGAGACCATATAAAGGTACCAACCAATGACACGATGCTGCAAATGGATGAATGATCGTGTGGTCATTTGGCGAATGGACGGGTGATCGTGTGGTCATTTGGTATCATTCTCAATGTCTTGAGACTGCAATGACGTCAGCTTCAAAAGGCCACATGAGCGTTACATATACACGTAACTGCGATAGCGTCCAGAGACCATATAATATGGTAGTTACCTCCATAAAATACCGTTCTTCTTTCAGAAGTCTTTCATAATTTATACACTAGAGTTCGTTGGAAGCGTTCAATTTTCGAAAACTCCTCTTTGGACCCCAGAACCGAAACTTTTGCTCCATGATGCCATCTTTCAGAAATGTTTTACTTACATGGACATGTCCAGTGCTTGTAAGGATGATAATTTTTTGTACCTTTCCCCAAATTCAACTCAGCAGTGATAATTCTAAGATTCTGGGTGTGACTACCTGGAGCAGAGTGTTTTATGTATGGGACAAGTGTGAAATTAACGTTCTGCTCTATTCACAGCGCTGGCTAAGTGCATCCTGGAGAACAGTACGTTGCTGCATGGCGAAACATATAAAGATTGTGGGAAACACTGCACTTGTAATTTCGGAGCCATAAGCTGTGTTTCTGCCTGTCCTCCGTCTGTGTCACTTCCGTCCGAAGATTGTCCAAATCCACAATATCGTATTCCGGAAGGCCAGTGTTGCAGGGAGCGCTTCTGTGATCGTAAGTATGGTTGAACGGCTTGTGTATGTGCAGTACACCAGATTCGTTGGCGGCCGAAGGACACAATTTATTAAAAATGTTCCTGTCTCAAGAAAGCGTAATTACAAATTACCAAACAATAATCAAAAAAATGCCTATATCTAACCTGGAAAACATGTTTAATTGATGTGTTTGTCCTGATGAAGTATCCAGTGAAGTCTGCAATCATTGGCCTGGACCTGACAGATATTTATTTATTTGGTTGGTGTTTTACGCCGTACTCAAGAATATTTCACTTTAACGACAGCGGCCAGCATAATAGTGGGAGGACACCGGGTAGAGCCTGGTGAAGACCTGACTGATAGGATGGAACTCGAAGTTTTCCACTTGCCTAGCCGACTGCATTTTTTTCATAATTAAGGTTAAATTCCGATGGTTATGATTTTGCTATATTCACAGCATGTCCGGATGGACGTTATGGAGTGGGATGTTCCCAGGTCTGTGGTCAGTGTGCGGCCGGGACTTGTAACATCAGCACTGGAGTCTGTACACCACACAACCCTCCGTGTCTGCCTGGGTATTTCGGCGAAAAATGTAGCAATTGTAAGTAAATCAAGACCTACATGACTTTTAAAATCTGACAATGACGGTCGATGTATTAACTGTCTGACTTTTGTCTGTAACAGACAGATTAGATATGGATATAAATATGTACTGATAAATACTGATAGTCAGTCGATCACTCCCACGATTGCATGTTCCAAACATATAGTGCAGTATGTCTATCTTTCAGGTAAAACTGCTGAAATGCTTATTTCACCATGGCGTTTAACATGTCTAATTTATATATGCACATTTATATCTTTTAAAGTCTGATTGGTCTGTCTTATGATTAATGTTTCTCAAACACTTCAGTTATATTAATCACTAGACAGACTTAAAAAGTATTTACATTCCTCACATGTCTGTTAAGTACGAATATAACAGTCACCCTACATTGCTATTTCATGAGTGAATAATAAAATCGTATTCAGAGGGACAGTCTTTTCATTGAATTTGGTAACTTACCCCATTCACGAACTTACACATTCAGGCAGACCTCATACAGCCAATGAATAATGTGAGATATCAAAATTACGAAAAAAATTATGCATCATCAAGATGAAATAGCAAGTGCCTAAGGCTAAACTTGAGGCTAACGATGTCCTGTTATCAATATGTTCGCTGGGGTGGTGGGGGACCTAAACTGGCCCAAGAAAGGTCTGTGTAAGTTGAGCCGATGCCTATTGCATGATATTGTCTACAGCACGGGCATTGGTTTCCAGGACAAGATTCCTTAAAGTTATTGCCATCGCATGTGGCACTAGAAACTTTCTTAAAACTCGTGGCTGCAAAGAACATTTCACTGCTGAGGTAGCCATATATTAAACCTTTCAGCTAGAAAAATTGCAACCTTTTAGCTAGAAAAATTGCAACCTTTTCTGAAGCACTGTTGCACGTCATATTCTTTCCACCAAAAAGCTCCTCTCTTTACCCCCAGGCGAATAGCGTGCAGGCTTGTTAGGGATCAGCAAGGGAAGTGCTTTAGTCAAAATTTCTCTGTATATTTCTCTGTATTTAGTATTTATTTCACCCACTTCATTTATAACGGACTTTCAACATTGACAACGCTTTGTTACAAACTTAGGTTACATGTTTCAGCGATAGATAGTCAACAAACTGACACTGCAGTTTTCTGCTTATTTTGTTTGGAGACGTGCAATTTGTGTTGATGCCAACAATCCAGATATCATTCATGGCTTCGAAAACTAGACGGTAGTGCCTCTACACCCATCCCCTCCCCTCCCCCGAGACGGTTCTCTGGATCAATCTAGTTGGCGATATCTAACCCCAACCTGAAGGTTGTTGTCATTATTGCATGACTAGTCCCATTGTACACGTGTCTCAAGGAAATGAAACTACACCATTCAATATCAGAAAATATCCACCCACATTTATTTCATCAATTAATTTTGACCCATGTAAATGTGGCCAATCGTGTCTTTTTATCCAGAGTTGTTTCTTATGCTCCCATCTGGGGGAACCACCCTGATAGCACAAAATAATGTAAGGGGTTATCTCCCTTCAATGAGAATTGATATTCCACATTGAGTATGTAGTAATGTATAAAATGGAGGTTTCCAGAAGTGAATTCACCCTGTTTAAAAACTATATATAATGTAATGTTCTTCTTTGTGCAATTGTTTTGAAATAACACTGATCAAATAGATAGACAAATAAATAAACTTTGTGCTAATGAGGTTACAGTTACAGTTCGGTTTCATTTAAATTCCAGCTTGTCCTGAAGGTAAATATGGCCGTTCATGTTTCGGAGAGTGTGGAAAATGTGCGGGTGGAAACGCTCAGTGCAACGTGATCACAGGATTCTGCTTGATGGATTCTCCAAAATGCCTTCCTGGATGGAAGGGAAATACCTGCTGGCAAAGTAAGTTCATTCAACATATTTTCCAGACATGGATTTACGAAGGAGGTCAAAGAGGCCATTAATGTAGCCTGTTATAGTGATGTCTTTTATTTTAGAAATTGCTATACATCCCTAGAAGTACATAAATGATATCAATTATGTCATGATATTTTGCGATGCTCTGCATGTAATACAGAACATAGGTTTTTACACCCATAAGTGTTTAAATTGGGAAATGTTCTATTAAGTTAAATGTATTCCAATATAATCTTCTTTGACCGAAAACCATGCATCGTGCTAAAGTGTTAAATTTGGTCACTTTAACATCGCCTAGTATGCTATCACGCCGCCCATCCCCCACCTAGGTGTTCCTGTGTCATCGTCACCTCCACCCATATCCACCCCAACCCCTGGCGATGTTGTGATGGCTGCGATGAAGGTGTTACTCAGCTCCCATGGATTTACACTAATAAACTTCATAAGATCAAGGAAATTTCGCCAGAAGCAGAATTAAGCAAGAAACAATAATATAATATAATATAATATAATATAATATAATATAATATAATATAATATAATATAATATAATATAATATAATATAATATAATATAATATAATATAATATAATATAATATAATATAATATAATATAATATAATATAATATAATATAATATAATATAATATAATATAATATAATATAATATAATATAATATAATATAATATAATATAATATAATATAATATAATATAATATAATATAATATAATATAATATAATATAATATAATATAATATAATATAATATAATATAATATAATATAATATAATATAATATAATATAATATAATATAATATAATATAATATAATATAATATAATATAATATAATATAATATAATATAATATAATATAATATAATATAATATAATATAATATAATATAATATAATATAATATAATATAATATAATATAATATAATATAATATAATATAATATAATATAATATAATATAATATAATATAATATAATATAATATAATATAATATAATATAATATAATATAATATAATATAATATAATAAAACAGTAGTATATAATGCATCCTTTTCAAGGTGATGCCAACATGGAAAGGGGACGATGTGAGCACTGGTAGCGGGGGTTGGGGGGTGGGGGTGGGGGCTCTCATGTTATCATGCTGCAAATAGAAAGTGCAATATGAAATCGTGTCATCGCGGTGAAGCTTTGTAAACTCCCACTCCTCACCGGCCCCGATAGCACAGTTGGTAGAGCATCCCTTTCGGGAGGCGGTTAATCGCTGATAATAAGGTACTGCCTAAAGGATTTACATTATTAAAAATTAAATTTGTAATAATTTTAAATGTAAAAATGTTGAATGTTTACAGAATGTAGTGACGGTTTCTTCGGACCCGACTGTCTCGAGCGCTGTGGCGCATGCGCGACTGGTCAATGCAGCCCACAAACCGGTATTTGCAAACCGGACGAACCTCTGTGTAAATCTGGTTACAGTGGAGATCAGTGTAAAGAAGGTAAGATAATATATGACATCATTCTTTATTTAATTCGTTTAGAAGTGTGTGTGTGTGTGTGGGGGGGGGGGGGCTCTTTTAGTAGTAGTTAGCGTCCCAGCGCGGCTCAGTGACACAGGAGCCTCTCACCAAAACAGGATGACTGAAGTTCAATATACTGAAAAGACTAATGACTTTAGATATTGAAAGTCTTGTGTAAGAACGGACAAAGCAGCCCTCAAATCATTTTAACAAGTGAACAAACAGAGCAGGGGTAGAAAAATAGCCATACCATCTTGGTCAATTTTGGGGCATGGGTGGCTCCCATGGATACCATACCCAGGGCCCTCTCGCGTTGTTCTGGAGTCAATCGAGGCATTACGTTGGTGGTTTTTAGTCAGTGTGCAAGTCCAGCACACCGTGTAACGGTTTTATACACTTATTACATGTACAGTTGCGGCCATCCATGGGTCACCTGATTTTTCAACTTTCTTCTTTGTCTCAAAACAAATTCGTATGTGCGTGTATGACGCATGTCGCACATGGGAATATGCATCGTACAATGTTTTCCTACAATAAGTTCGTATTAATTTGCTGAAAAGCCTGGTTAAATTGAACTCACGGAGTCGTAAAGATTCTTTTGGCCGTCAGTTTAAATTTAACTCTTTTGCTCTGTTTAGTAATAACTGCTCAGTAATTTGTACAAGCATTCCTTATTTCCGATTCCTGATGGACACTGACTGTATATGTATTCTCTGATACCTTTTGCCCAACTGTTTTACATGCACCCTGAGGACAGACGTATAGCGTTTATTTTAAACGAAAGTGTAGGAATGTTAGTGACATTTAAAGGGAAGCTACTAATATCAGGGCAACGATCATGTAACACCCGGGGACCTCCGTGGCTTAGTTGGTTAACGCGCCAGCGGATAGTAATGACACAGGAGCCTCTCACCAATGCGGTCGCTGTGAGTTCAAGTCCAGCTCATGCTGAGTACCTCTCCGGCCGTAAGTGGGAAGGTCTTGCAGCAACCTGCGGATGGTCGTGGGTTTACCCCCGGCTCTTCCCGGTTTCCTCAGACCATAATGCTGGCCGCCATCTTTTTTCTTGATTTTTTCTTGAAATTTTCTTGAGAACGGCGTAAAACACTAATCAAATAAATAAATAAATAAATAAATGTAACACGCCTTTTTTGGCGAAACCGGTGCAATACGTAGGTGATTTCTTTACACAGGAGAGGAACATCGTCTGTTTAGATGGACTTCCCTCGACCACAGAGCACCTTTGCATGCCGATTTTTCCAAAAAAAAAGAAAAAAAAAAGAAGAACTTTATAGTGGACTTTGAATTTTAAAGACTTTTGTTGCCAGTGGACTGACAAGTAAACCCAAATGTTTAACACAAGATGGTTGATAACTCCTTTAGGCAGGCGTAAAATCCATCCAGAGTTTAGCAATTGGCATATGATTGTCAGAAATGTCTCCTACGTTACGCAAACTATCAAGCGATTGGGTCACTAGAATTCCAACACGGTACAAACCTCTATGAAAGTTTCTTTAAACGCCCAGGGGCCTCGCTGCATGGCTCAGATCAAAGGTTAGAACAATGGCTTGCATCGGTCCCTTGAGCAATGAGTCACGTGGTTGAATCCAGCTCTTGATTAACCCCAGCTTCGACTTTACCAGGCGAGGGTCGGTGGTTTCGATTTTTTCTCCCACGATTCTTAGCGCCATCAAAGTTTTTTAGAAGGACGTAAATCAGTTTGCTAATGAATCAATTAATCTCCAGGCATCCAGGTGTACCAGCAGCTGTCTAAATCCACACGTACATCTGTCATCTGGGTGGAATATGAAGATATTAGCTTGTAGATTACAAAATGGAATGTTAAGAACCATTTAATGTGCTGTGATTAAAAAAGAAGTTCACTCGAGTAGTATCGGAAAAACCTCATCATCACCGTACTCAAGAACATTTCACTTATACGACGGCCAGCATTATGGTGGAAGGAAACCGGGCAGAGCCCGGCGGAAACCCACGACCACCCGCAGGTTGCTGACAGACCTTCCCACGTACGGTCGGAGAGGAAGCCAGCATGAGCTGGACTTGAACTCACAGCGACCGCATTGGTGAGAGGCTTCTGGGTCATTACGCTGCGCTAGCGCGCTAACCATCTGAGCCACGGAGGCCACATTTATAAATGTATAAAATGTCATAAATAACGATTTGAGTACATCTTTGTCTGATCGCTCCTATCTGCAGTTGTCCATCTCAGTTTTCAATCTCTACATTGTGGAATGTAAAAATTTGCTTGCTGTATCGTGCTTGTCTTGACACACTGTATGCTTTTCTCACAGTTTGCCCCCTGGGAAGATTTGGCCCAGGGTGCGCCTGGGAATGCGGGGGATGTGCGACCGGGCGGACCTCTTGTAAACCCCAGACCGGAGAGTGCCCGGAGGCCGAGCCCAGGTGTACGCCCGGACATACGGGCGCGTTGTGCAAGGGTAAATATTACCATTATTTTTTCCAGCAACAAAATCAGTGCTGCACGGCAGTTTGCTTTTGGGATGAAGACTTTAGCAAGTTTTATCTAATATTTTGGTTTCTTCCGGGCTCTGCGCGGTTTTCTCCCACCATATTGCTGGGCGCCGCCGTATAAGTGATATATTCTTGAAGACGGAGTAAAGTAAATAAATCACACACAGACACAGACACAGACACACACACACACACACACACACATACACACACACACACACACACACACACACACACACACACATATATATGTATCTGGATCTGAACTGATGGTCAGATTATCTTGCACATTACAGCCTGTGGTGCGGGCACATGGGGGCAGGAGTGTCAACTGAACTGCAGTAATAACTGTGCCCGGGGGGATCAGGAGTGTGATCGGAGGGACGGGACCTGCATCGGTGGCTGCCTGCCCGGATTTTATGGGAGCCTCTGTGAGCCTGCCCAGTCCACAATGCGTAAGTGTGCTAATCGATTGACATCTACATTTATGAACCAAGCTTTCATCATCTTAATATACTTGTTTTTTCGATTGGTGTTGAACTCTATAGTTAAGAATATTTTATTTGTATTAGTAAACAACCGACCTTCAACCTCCTGGATTAAAGCCACGGACTTACACTGCACTAAAAATAAAAGATGTTAAAACTTAACGTACAGCTGTATTGATGTCTATTAACACAAATTAAGAAAATATTCTGTTTTTCGTTTCACTCAACACAATGACAATGTTTGTCGTTTGGGTCACATACAATTAGTCTTGAAATAAAAGAATAACGCTGAATCAGTATCCTATGTACACAATGTAATGTTTTAAAATCCACTTCATAAAAGCAGTTATTGCCTATATACATATCTTTCACAGTCATACTTCATTAACGAGCTAAAAAAATTTTAAGAAAATATTACTCTGCTCAAACTGAAAAACTGGATCAGTATACTTCTTTGCTCAGTCACTCATGGCAATCGAGAGTAAGTACGCATTAAACGACTGAGCAATTGAGGTCCCTCTTAAGGGTGGAGAACAAAAAATAAAAATGACATAAAATTCAGATAAAAGGGTGCGAAAAGTTCTTCCTAAATGTGGTCTTCAATATTTTTTCTGATTTTTCCTTAAGGAGAAAAAGACACTTGCATTTTTTTTTTGTATTGTGGATATTGGTATTTATAGCCTTTGTTTAAAATGTCATAGATGAGGATGTACCACAGGTTTAATAAATATTTTTGCACTAGAATTTGTTCTTTTCAGCTAACAAATGTATTTAACCTCAATTTGGATCATATTTATATTTATATTATGTTCATAACTGTTATCATAATTTAGGTTAAATGCATATGTTTCGATATAATCAACAAATTTACATTCAAATAAATTTATTAGATAAGCATCACATCCTTATTTAGAACATTATGATGCAACAACGATAAATACCAAAAGTTGGTCCCAAAGACCCACCATACAAAAATACTTTCAAATACCCTTTTCTCTTGAAAAAAAATCCAAAAAAGATATTAAAGATCATATTTGCAAATAAGTATTGACGCTCTTTCATCTCATTTTGGCATCATTTTTATGTTTCCTTCTCCTTCAATGTTATGCCTGAACTCCCAACACATTATAACCTCCTCAGAAGAAAAACTGAAACGAAGTAATGCTTGTGAAGAGAAAATCGCAGTCAAAAGCTTAGAATAATTCAGTTAATACGAATGGTTTGTAATATTCCATAGGGTTATTGTCTTTCGGTATTCTGTGTATCTTTTAAATTTTTATATATGATTCGATTATTTTTTGCGTGTTCAAGAGCTGTCAACGGTTGTTGGGATTGGAGTTGGCATGGGGCTGTTTATCCTGGCCATTATAGTGATCTGTACAATGATCTATCTCTACTGTAACCAGCGAAAAGCCCGAAAGAATGCACTGTCAAGGAGAGACAGCTACCTCAGTCCTGTAGCCTTGAATGTAAGTCTAAAATATTATCTATCCTACCTCTTCTACACCTGTCTTCTACCACGTACAACTGTCCTATACCACCTATACCTATCCTGTACCTCCTGCATACCTCCTACACGGGTTCTTTACCTCATGTCCTACAGCTGTACTATGCCTCTTACTTCTGTCCACCCCTGTCCTATACCTGTACCTCCTACACCTCCTGCACTTGTCCTCCACCACCTAGACCTGTCCTATACCACCCGCACCTGTCCTACATCTCCTGTACTACACCTGTACTTCCTATACCTGTCCAATACTGCCACACCTGTCCTATACCCCCTACACCTGTCCTAGACTCCAAGCACCTGTCCTATACATGTCCTATACCTCCTACACGGTCCTATACATTCCTATACCTCTTACACCTGCCCTGTATTCCCTACACATGTCCTGTACATTCTTCACTTGTCCTATAACTCCTACACGCCCTATACTGCCTAACCTAGCCTATTAAGGCTCTATACCTCCTACACCTGTCCTATACATGTCATATACTTCCTGTACCTATCCTGTTTATGCCCTATACCTCCTACACCTGTCCTACACCTGTACTATACCCCTACTTATGTCCTGTACCTTCTTTACCTGTCCTTCACCTGAAGTTCACCTGTTCTGTCTTGAAAATATTAGAATCACCACCTACAGGTGTTGGTAGGTATCTCCTACCCATGCCCTATACCTCCACCTGTCTTTCACCTCCTACACATGTCCTGTACCTCCACCTGCCCTTCATCTCTTACACCTGCCCTGTACCTCCACCTGACCTTCACCTGTCCTATTACCCTAAGCGTGACCTATACTATGCACCTGTCCTACACCTCCGCCTGTCCTACACATGTTCTGTACTCCTGCTCATGTCCTCTACGTCCTACACCTGTCTATACCTCCACCAGTTCTTCACCTTTCCTATACCCCCCACAGCTGTGCTGTACTATACACCTGCCCTATACCTCCTACAACTGTCCTATACTATACACCTGTCCTGTACCTCCACCTGTCTTACATATGTTCTGTACCCTTACTCATGCCCTGTACCCTACTCATACCTCCTGCACCTGTTCTACACTCCCTACATCTATCCTGCACCTTTCCTATACCCCCACCTGTCCTACATTTGTTGTGTACCTCCACTTGTTGTGTACCTCCATTTGTTGTGTACCTCCTACTCCTGACCTATACTCTACTATACTACACACCTGTTCTATACTATTCAGCTGCCTATACAATACACCTGTCCTGCACTATACACCTGTCCTATACTATACACCTGTCATCTACCATACACCTGTCCTATACTATATAACTGTCCTATACTATATAACTGTCCTATACTGTCTTACTGCATCTTACGTAAAGAATTTGAGCTAACATAGACAACTAGCTAGTCCACCAGAGCTGCTGTGGACCACACAATGATTTGTTGATAATTTTTGGCTTAAAACACCAATCAAAAAAGTAATTTACATGTCACAATTTATTTCTTCGTGTGTTACATTGCATATATGGGAATTTCTACAGACATTTGTCATTAAAACTGTGGTTGTCTCCATTTAACAGAATGGCAAGGCGCCCAGTCGTGGGTTGTCGGATGTATATAGAACTGGTGATTACGAAATTCCGGTGAGCAGTTGTTTGTACCGCATGTTTACGGTAAATTAAAGTAAATTAGGCAATTGAAGAGTTACATCAGAGGTCAGATAAAGTTTTGGCCATTCTCTCTGACAATGTACATTAAATATTTTTTTAAATAATCAAAAAGTTTCAAACATAAGACTTTTATATTTTACCATCATTATTTAATAGATATTAGTCACCTTTTCATGAACACTTCAGCAGCACATTGTCTGATATTGTAAATGTACATTTCAGGCATGCAGCTTTAAATTTATTGCTCTTTTAATAAAATTTTATCTATCATTTGTTGCTCTTTTAATAGTATTTTATCTATCATGCTAAAATTGTCATGAAAGTTGTCCCTATATTGAAATATGTGTGTGAAATGTAACAGTGTTACGTTTCACAAATTTTGAATGAGTGTAAATTAAAAACAGCTATGATTTTTTCCTGGCCCTCACCATATATGTCACGGTTGAATGCGATTCTTAAATGCCTCTCATATGTTCTTTTTCCAATGATGAAACAGGCATTTTGGTACCTGTTTAACGCTTAGTTTGATGTTGATGTGATGATAGTTTACTATTACTGTGTTGTGTTCTTATGGTTAATGAAGTTTGACAAGACGTGTATATTTTATTGCCTTCCTAGTTGAGCGTCCGTAATGAATCCATCCCTGTGTACTGTTCTCCAGACCCGTCGGCATTTGGCTCTATGGATTTACACGTACGTTGTCTGGTCTCTTTTATTTGTCTTTGAGGTATTGATTTGTCTCGGTTGATTCCCAGTTCATACAGTGGTGTTTTGTCTGTGTTGAACCCCCATTCACAGTGTACGCTTCCCCTAAATTTATAGAAATCGCGCGAATTGTCAATTAGTCAATAGCTGCAAATCCTGTGAATGCGTAGAAGGTCGACACTTTTGAAATCTTTAATCCTTAACTCTTTGTTTTGATTTGACATAATCCAGTTATAACCGATCTTACTGGACTCTTCGTGAACTGACGAATATTGTACGACTATATCCTCCAACATAAATGAAATAATAGCGAATAGGTTCATGGCATTTCTTCCCACATGTTTTAATGGTCATTCGGCTAAATCATTTCAGTTTATGTAAGTAAAGCTACACTTGAGAATATGAAGTAAGAAATAAACTATGCAGGCAGGTATTTTATTTCCTGAATGGATTTGATGGTCGAGTTTTTAAAGTAGTACACGTATATGTAAATGCATATGATTTTGATGACTTTGAATTTAGGGCGAAGAAGACGAGCTAATTTACGAGATGATGTTACCAAGGACGAACTGGAATGTGAGTCTGGCAGACATGGACGTGAGCAATACAGTGATGACTCAGGGTAACTTTGGTGAGTCTCGGCTAGCTCTGTGGAATCACAATGTGGACAAAAGTCTCTGCACTCACGTGGGTCTCAAACGTTTTCCAGGTAAGCTGTGATCTCCGTAGTCATTTTCAATAACAATGTCGTTAACTTAATCTATCATCAAGACCATCATGCATTTTCAAATAATTTTGTACACACGTTGTATTTGGTTTATCCATGCAAAGGCCCACGGATTTGTTTACACTGCCGGCTTCATGAATCTGTTTAATTGATAAGAATATGTGATATAAAGGGAGCTGCTACCATGCACCAGTGATTAATTTCGTTAGAAAAAAAAATGAATTCGTAGAACGTTTAGAATCACCGGATTTGTTTTATACAACGGGGAGGTGGAAGCCACTTATTACTATTTATTGCGGTCAAAGATGGATTATATTATATGTAGGCTATCAGTAAATTTAACACTGAGTTGTCCTCAGGAAATCAAAAGTGCTAGGCTATTCCATTTATCTTATATTGAACGGCACATACTTAACTGGAGACACATGTACGTGACAATGTACCGTCTTGGCTGTGTATTAAAGACTACAAGCTCACGAAAAGGTTAAATTTGATTTTGACCTTTGATTTTGTCCAGGAAACGGCTCGGACCAACGGAAGAACTTGATAAACGGCGAGCTGGAGAAACTCAGGTCCCTGGATCGTTGTATTAGTGTCTTGGCCGTATTAGGGACTTCGACTGATCCGAACACTGGTGAGATGCCATGTCTATTCAGGTCTCGCGTCTTCTGTGAGAATGTACAAATTACGCAGTAATTAACCAGTATTATCTGTCATCGCTTATGTCGGCCATATTGGAGATAAAGCCTGAGTACACGATGGAGGCAGGTTATTTCTCTTAGCGCAAGAATTATTTATTTTGGCAGGGACTTAAAACGCTACAGATAATCATACATGTGTATGCATACAATCCATGTTCATTAGCGCCATGTAAAATATGAATTTCGCTCGCACTTAAACAAACAAATGTAAACGCGACAGATGCAAATAACCTTGACAATCCCAACTTTTGTATCAATTGTTTTAAATCACAGGGCTTTATTCTGTAAATATCTGAGCTGTGTTTTTGCTTAAATTCATTCACAACAATTTAATACTCGAGTCCCTAACACAGCCGACAGCTCACCGTAGTCTCAGTTTCAGATTACCATCCAGTTTGGGTCATGCCTTAATGTTTCAGACTACCATCCAGTTTTGGTAATGTCTTAATGTTTCAGACTACCATCCAGTTTGGGTCCTGTCTTAATGTTTCAGACTGCCATCCACTTTGAGTCATGCTTTAATGTTTCAGACTACCATCCAGTTTGGGTCGTGTCTTAATGTTTCAGATTACCATCCAGTTTGGGTCATGCCTTAATGTTTCAGACAGCCATTCAATTTGAGCCATTTCTTGATGTTTCAGACTACAATCCGAGATGGGTCATATATGAATGTTTCAGATTACCATCCAGTGTGGATCATACTTTAATGTTTCAGACAGCCATCCAATTTGGGCCATTTCTTGATGTTTCAGACTACAATCCGAAATGGGTCATGTATGAATGTTTCAGATTACCATCCAGTGTGGATCATACTTTAATGTTTCAGACTACCGTCCAGTTTGCATCATGCCTAAAACTTCAGAAGACATTTAAATAATAGATGTATACAAAGCATCGACTCTCAGAATAAGGTAGGCCTAATGTTGTGGCATGTTGTCAGCGAACTGTGTCAGGGTGCGGCGTCGTGACTGGTATCTATGGCGTTGTGCTCCAATGAGGCGACACGTTTATCTGCAATGGGTCTTGCCTGCTAAAAAGAGACACCGTCGTAATATAATATGTCCGAAATAAGGTGGAAAGCGCGGCTGAACCCGAGGCGTACAAATTTGCACTGATTTCCAGTACTGTAGTCAGGCCCACTAGGTCAACAGCTCAGCGTGTGCCGAGAATATATCATCAGATATCCACAACAGTTATCAACAGTTACAACAACGACATACTTTTTGCACACTTTTGCTGAGATGAGGACTCATTCTCTATTCATCTATGTGAATTTAGGAGTTTATTCCCATCTCTTCTTGTATTTTTAAAGGCGACAGGTTCTTGATATTAGAATGTACTGAGAGAGGATCTCTGCTGACCTACCTCAAACAGAATCGATCTGAGAGTTCTGAAAAGGAGGAACTGACAGAGAAAAGGCTGACCAAGCTGTGTCAGGACGTGGCAAACGGGATGGAGCACATCTCCTCATACTCGGTAAGACCGGGATCAAAACCGGGTTGGGGATTTTAAAAACTGTATTTGCAGTTTGAGAATTATTTTTACCCGCCATACAATCTAGTTTTAAGGGGCCTAAGGGTAAGACAACGCGCTAAGCACTACAGCATTTTATTCGACTTTCTCTAGTAATGAAAAAAAAAGAAATTGATGCAGATGTATCGTCAAATGCGATGATAATCTTTAAAGTAAACCTATAGCGTGGATATTTGAGGGACTGTTATTGACAATTCCAAAGTTCTGTTCCTTTCTTTTAATTTGGCGATCTATGACAGATTACCAACGTGGACCTGGCTGCGGAGACGGTCCTTCTGGACAAGTACCTGAATGCAAAGATCACTGGGATAGTACATTTTCAGGAAGAAGATCAGACAATAGATAAGGTAAAGTCATCTCAAGCTACAGTCACCTCTAGGAGAAGATGCCCATTAGCGTAGCATACTCTAGGCCCAGACGAAAATTGACATTAAATTTTATTTTATGATTATTGACTTAAAAATGTCCATTTTGATTGACGGATGGTATGCGAAAGTCTGTTTCGACTCATAGTTTCATATCGCTGGTTGCGTTTCATATGAATGAAACAAGTTAGATAATATGTGCTTTTGTGAAATATTTAGAGAGTCATATCCCTATGAGAGTTTACTGTAAATATACTTATGGTGAATAAATACAATACAATACAATGCAATACAATATTTCTAGGCTTTTCGGTGCACGTAATTGGTTATATACCTATTCCAGATCAGAGAAAGACAACGTTGGGATGCCATGGAGACCCTTGCTGATGGCCAGCACACTGTCCACAGTGATGTGTAAGTGTTCTTTGCAGAGCTATTAATTAAATGTTTTATGTCTATATAGATGAAGCGTAGTTCTCATCAATTACTCCCTATCCTCCAACTCTGTACTTGACTCTCCATCTATTGACTTTGTTTCCTGACTCTCCATCCCCTGTGTCTCTATCCAGTGACTTGACTCTATGACTCTCCTTCCGTTGATGCTGAACCCACAGTTCCCTGTCACAGATGGAGGGGCAGAGTTCTTGTCCCCTGACTCCCCATCCACTGGCTCTCCATGCCTTCCGGTCTGTTTCAACTTCTTCAGCCGTCTAAAGTCTAAGGTCAAGCAGTCATTTAGCCGACTACTGTAAGCTGGCTTCGAAAAAGTGACTAAGTCGTTTCCCTAACGTTAAACTGTCCAAAGCTTAGTCAGCTTACCATGTGACCGCTTTGCAGCAATCTGATTGGTAGAGTTCAAGATGATTATTGTTAAATTGGCTTCAGAATGTAAGTAAATTAAATTACTATCTACAAATAAATGGAAAAGATGATAATTTCTTCTTAATTTTTGTTTTTAATACAGTTTACCAACGAAGGGCGATAACTCTCACAACAGACACTGGAAGGAAAATAACAATAACGGATTAGTTTTAGTGGTTTGCGAGCTTTATAAAAACCTTCATTTGTTGACAGAAGCCGATTTATTCCTATTTTTCTCAAATCGAATAAATTAACTTTCAAGAAAGGGACTCATGTCACTTCAAACGCCAAATTTTTCCTCTTAGCCACCTTTAAACGTTACTAAAGATTTTGAGCTATCTTTCAAACTCTAAGACGAAAAGCTTTAGTCGCTAGCCAGATATTTTGTTTCTGAAACGGGTTAGACAAAATTGCTAGTCGGCTAACTGAATTAGCTGTCTAAGCTTAGCTTTTAGAGTTTTTGTGAAACAGACCCCAGACTCTGCATCCACTGACTTGGATCGTACTGAATCCCACAGTGTTCTGTTACAGGCGGAGGTATGGGGTTCTTGTCCCCTGACTTCTTTCACTGAATACCACAGTGTTCTGTTACAGGTGGAGGTACGGGGGTCTTGTCCCCTGACTTCTTTCACTGAATACCACAATGTTCTGTTACAGGTGGAGGTACGGGGTTCTTGTCCCCTAACTTCTTTCACTGAATACCACTGTGTTCTGTCACAGGTGGAGGTACGGGGTTCTTGTCCCATTGTTCAGTTCGTTTACTGAATCCCACGGTGTTCTGTTACAGGTGGAGGTAAGGTGTTCTTGTACCCTGACTCCGTTCGCTGAATACCCCTGTCTTCTGTTACAGGTGGAGGTACGGGGTTCTGATGTGGGAGGTGTTTAGTCTAGGAGAAACTCCATACTCTGACATCAGTGTCCAGGATCTTCACCACAAGCTGGAGTCTGGCTGTAGGCTAGGTCATCCTGCGTGCACTAGTACCATGGCGTAAGTGACGTATCAAAGTGACGTACCTTTACAGTCAAACTAGCGCCAAATTGTATTTGACAAATGAGCTTTATAGTCATTTCATCTTCTCGCTACCTGTAGACACGAAGTTGCTACAGTCTCTAATATTTTATATTCTCAAACTGGAGTTGTCAAGAATTTTGAATAATGCAACCTGTGTGACTTGTTAAGTTTATAGGCATGAATCACATTAGTATGCATCATCCAAACAATACCGAAAGGCAGCATATCTATTGGTTTAAACTATTTAGTTTAGTACAGAACCTATTTTTAAGGTTAGTGTGACAGATTGCTATCTGTATACTGTATATACATGCTTTTCTTATAAACCTGCGAATTAATGTTATAAATTACCTTACGTCCTTATAAAAGGTACATGATGATTTAGGTATATATCCCTTTTCTATCTACACGAAGATACGACATGATGATACAGGTACATATACCTTGTTTGTCTATATATATACGCAGATACGACATGATGATATAGGTACATACACCTCGTCTGTCTATATATACCAAGATACGACATGATGATATAGGTACATACACCTCGTCTGTCTATATATACCAAGATACGACATGATGATATGGGTACATATACCTTGTCTGTATATATATACGAAAATATATCATGATGAGTGCATGGCAAGGTCTTCCAGCAACCTGCGGATGGTCGTGGGTTTCCTCAGAGTTCTGCCCGGTTTCCTCCCACCATAATGCTGACCGCCGTCGTATGATTGAAATATTCGTATGAGTGCGGCGTAAAACACCAATCAAAATCCAATCAAATCAAACAACATGATATAGGCACATATACCTTGTCTGTCTATATATACGAAGGTACGACATGATGATATAGGTACATATACCTTGTCTGTCTATATATACCAAGATACGATATGATGATATAAGTACATATACCTTGTCTGTATATATATAAAAAGATACGACGTGGTGATATAGGTACATATACCTTGTCTGTCTATATATACCAAGATACGACATGATGATATAAGTACATATACCTTGTCTGTCTATATATACAAATATACGACATGCTGATATAGGTACATATACCTTGTGTGTCTATATATACAACGATTCGACATGCTGATATAGGTATATATACTTTGTCTGTCTATATATACCAAGATAAGACATGACGATATAGGTACATATACCTTGTCTGTCTATAGATACCAAGATACGACATGATGATACAGTGTGCACAGTGAACATACATGTACCTGTTCTCTGCGAAGATAAAGTTTGATCATATACACCTTATTAATGGTGTTCATGGGGTCTTCGCTGGCTTAGACGGTTAAAAAGCTCTGCTTCGATTTGACTACCAGGACCTTGATCAATGAGGTCACGTGTTCAAACCCAGATCTCATTGTTTCGGCTGCGGCTTTGTCAGGAATATGTCGAAATGTAGCGGATTACTGAGCGCCATCATTTAAGTGAAAAATCTTTGAGTATATCTATTAAATGACAGTCAAAAATTGAAAAATGCATGATAATATACCTCTGTACTACATATACCTTGTCTCCCTACTCAGATATGTACTGATGACAGAGTGCTGGAACGCCGACCCAACTTCGAGGCCGTCTTTCACGGCAGTGTTGTCACGCATTCGGGATATAAGAAAGGGCGTACCTTTGGTGTGTATTGACTACAAAATGACAAAGCTATGAAAGATTTTAAACATTAAACCCGGAAAATGTCTACAATAACGCTACTTTTCAAAGGTCATTGTATATTTAACACATTTTAGTAATTATTAAATGCCTTTTGTGGGATTGCAATTATTTTGCTTTGTTTAAATTGTACCATTATATAAGCAATATCTAATAATATAAGTGGGATGTTTTGTCTAGTTCATATTTGCTCAGGTTATTGTGAAAACTTTGAAATTGATAAGAAAGTTTGACGGGCTGATTATGCGAAGGATCATACATGATTGAATGGACCAGACTTTCCCGCTTACAGTAGTTATTCGTATCTAAGCTGTGTATCCTTGTCTCTAATATGATGATATTTTGTCGACAAACTGGCAAAGTGTTACTCAGGCAGTGTAGGCGGGCATTGGCCAATTCAGTTTGGACCCTTGTCACTACTGCGCGGGGAAAGACGCCCGATTATTTACCATCACCACAGGGTTTTTTTAATGGCTCTGCCAAAGCTTTTTTCCAGAGTTCGCCATTGAAATATAGGCATACATTGTATACATGCATTTATTGTTCGACTTGTTTTTAATGAATATACAGCTGTTTACACGATGTTCTTTTCATCTTGCAGTCACATGATTTGGTTTCTCACCGTGAAAGTGGCCTATACTGGACAGCTGAATAGTGCAGGAAAATATGTATATCGGGCGTTACCTGCTTTTCCTATACTAGAAAACTAGACGTCATATCTCCGACGAAAATCCCACACACAGATCATTTGGACATTTACCGCAATGGAAATGAGCAGTATGGATCCCGGGATACGGATATACTGTGGCAACATTGGAACTTTGTGTGAACAATCCGAATAAACCATGACACATTTAGTGTCTCAGTGTACATATTCCTTGTTCTCAGATCATAAATGTCATTTAGACTTACAAAAGTCATATCACACGGTGGCTTATCCTATGTGCTTAGATTGTGTTTTATATAGAAGTGCCATAGTGATGTGATAATAAAAATGAATTCCGAAATGGTATTACTTGGAAGTTAACCAATAAAATATAACACATTCACAAATTTGTAAACTAATTACGTCAATTTGCTTTGAGCAAATAGGCTCCAAATATTTGAGGATAAAATTGATTTATAAACATAAACATATGCTGATATTTCCAGATAAGTGTTGAGTACTTACATAAAATCGTTATTTTAATCACCTTATGACGTTGGGTTTAACCATTTATTATCGTCAACTGTAAGGTAATATGCGCATGCAAATAAATGAACAGAAGGCTTCTATATGTATGCGTAACGCATTTCCTTGATAAAAGAAAAGCTTGGAAGAGTGTTTAGATATATTTTATCTTCCAACGTCAACACCTGCCTGTTTATATATAGAGTTGTAAATATGTATTTGGTTTGTATATGTCTCAGGTAAACCCTAAATATAACGTACACGTCCGTGATTCATATATAAATTTGTGCTACATAAATTTGCTGTAATAATTTGCATCTATGTGTTTTCTTCTTATATAAACAAGTAAGATGGTTGTTCTTTCAAAACGTATATGCAAGTATATATATATATATATATATATATATATATATATATATATATATATATATATATGTATATACACGAGTATGGGTGAACATTCATACTAAGATGAACAGTGAGAATGGGCCAAGATGAACAGTGAGAGCGGACCAAGGTCAACAGTGAGATCGGACCAAGATGAACAATGAGAGCGGACCAAGATGAACAGTGAGAGCGGACCAAGATGAACAGTGAGAGCGGACCAAGATGAACAGTGAGAGCGGACCAAGGTCAACAGTGAGATCGGACCAAGATGAACAATGAGAGCGGGCCAAGATGAACAGTGAGAGCGGACCAAGATGAACAGTGAGAGCGGACCAAGATGAACAGTGAGAGCGGACCAAGGTGAACAGTGAGATCGGACCAAGATGAACAATGAGAGCGGACCAAGGTCAACAGTGAGATCGGACCAAGATGAACAATGAGAGCGGGCCAAGATGAACAGTGAGAGCGGACCAAGATGAACAGTGAGAGCGGACCAAGATGAACAGTGAGAGCGGACCAAGATGAACAGTGAGAGCGGACCAAGATGAACAGTGAGAGCGGACCAAGATGAACAGTGAGAGCGGACCAAGATGAACAGTGAGAGCGGACCAAGATGAGCAGTGAGAGCGGACCAAGATGAACAGTGAGAGAGGGCCAAGATGAACAGTGAGAGCGGACCAAGATGAACAGTGAGAGCGGACCAAGATGAACAGTGAGAGCGGACCAAGATGAACAGTGAGAGTGGACCAAGATGAACAGTGAGAGCGGACCAAGATGAACAGTGAGAGTGGACCAAGATGAACAGTGAGAGCGGACCAAGATGAACAGTGAGAGTGGACCAAGATGAACAGTGAAAGCGGACCAAGATGAACAGTGAGAGCGGACCAAGATGAACAGTGAGAGCGGACCAAAATGAACAGTGAGAGCGGACCAAGATGAACAGTGAGAGAGGGCCAAGATGAACAGTGAGAGCGGACCAAGATGAACAGTGAGAGCGGACCAAGATGAACAGTGAGAGCGGACCAAGATGAACAGTGAGAGCGGACCAAGATGAACAGTGAGAGTGGACCAAGATGAGCAGTGAGAGCGGACCAAGATGAACAGTGAGAGAGGGCCCGGGCTAGGGTGAGACTAACACCGCACGACTTATATTTTTGCTTGGCAGCAGCAAAAATTATATAATATAGTTACACATCTTATACACTATAACTTACCGAATGCGTGTCTAGTCTCCAGTCTCGGATCGTCCCATCGTGGTCTACATGAGATATATGAATATCGGACTCGACACTTAGATTCACATCGCAAGAGCTGGGTCAGAGGCCCAGATGCCTTTGATAGGGCATTTCCATGGAAGTACTGTCCTATTTGAGGCCAATTTGGCATGTTTTGGTCAGGTATATGCAGTTACATCATTCGAAGAACACATAATGACAAAAAATTACAGCTAAGGGGCTTAGAGGTGTACATGTTATATAAAGTATGAACAGCGAGAACCGGAAATTTCACAAATTTCCTGTCAAGGATCAGATTTGAACCAGAGTCTCGTGTATCCCACCGATTGAAAGACAAGCATCTTAAACTCGTGATTACAGCCCACTCCGTGATGTAAAATTCCAAACTTCTCAAGTTTCTATAAAGCCAGCAGCATACGATGTTTCAGTTTTTGTCTAAGCAGGTACCAAAAGCAATGGCCCCACAGCTATAGTTTGTTTCTTTTACAGAGTCGCCTATATTCAACTGTCTGTAAAATCAGTCATAGTCGCTGTCAAAATTGCCTTCAGTCAGTGACGAGTAGCAACATAAGCTCTGCACACTGATATGTTTGAAGTTCAGTTTATTGCAAGAAAATCGAAGCCAGAACACTTTTTCTAATTCATAATGTTAAAGTCCATAAGTTCGGTTTCGACCGTAAGAACCCATTACCATGGGGGGACGTCATAATTATTAAAAAACCAGAGGCGTGCTGGGTATTGGGCGGAGTTTAACATCTTTTGATGGAGGGCGATACCGGTTACTTAAAAACTGCTCTTGATTTTACTTTAAACCCTGTTTACTGCCATATTTGAAACCATACAGGTTTTAATATAATATAACTTTAATTAATGAATTTAATATTATCTGTTGTAGTATATGATCTCAAGGCAGTATGGTTTTAACGCTGGATCTTAGGCAATTTTCTTATAAAGAAAACAATGTACTCTATTCGCGAGTGTGTAGTGTACTCTATTCGCTATTATGCCTCACCCTAGGCAGTGGGTTCTTGGCATCGAAACTGAGCTTATGCAGTTTAACATTATAAATTAGAAAAAGTGTTCTAGTTTGATTTTTTTTGCAAGAATATGGACTTCTAGCATATCCATGCGTAGAGATTGTGTTGTCACTGAGTAAATGCAATTTTGGTAGCGTGTAGGCGACTCTCTTAAAGAAATAGACTACACCATAAATGTTTGATTTCGTCACAGATGCAGCTTTAATTTAATTCTTTATTTGTTTACTGAGGATATCCCACAACCCATGGGTCACTAGGGGGTCTCCTCAAACTTATATACATCATACATTTATATAATCAAAACTTGATAGTGAAGAATAAAATATTTACAATATTTACAATACACATAGGCATCCAATACTGCACACACTCATATACTTCATTAAGTACCGATTATATAACAGATTTAGGAATGGGTTTCAGTCTTAGCACTTTGTACCTTAAAAGGAGCTTGTTTGAACTACTTGGTGAGTACGATGGATAAATCTTCGAGTATCTTGAATGAATTTGTGCACAGAACAGAATATGGTTTTATTGTCTTCAAGAGAAAGGTCATTTGATCCAAAAAGTAAAATATTTGAGATATGTTTTGAGCAATGCGGAAGGAAAATAGATAAGTGAGCATTTGGAGAAATCGTTTTAGTAAACCTGTCGAACATGTGCTTCCTTTGAGCGGCATATGCGGGACATTCAATAAGAAAATGATGAGAATTTTCACATTTGTAATTACATTTATGACAAGACTGGTCATCTGAAAGGCCATTGGTAAATAAGTCTGCGTGAAGAGCGCTCAGTCCCATCCGCATCCTACAATGCAGTATCGAGGAAAATGTTACAAAAGAATCGTACAGTACGGAAATAGTAATGCTGTCAACAAAACTAGGTTTAAGATAGGATTTAAGCTTTTCTAGAGAGTCGTGACGAAAGTGGAGAGGTATTGAATTCCAATCTTTAATTGTTTGGGGAATAAATGACGACATGTACAACTGGATACGACCTTTGGGAAGATGGATGTTGTGCTTATTTCGTAGATTGTATGTACTGACGACAGCTTCATTTCCGCATGGTAGTAATTTTTTCAAATAAGGAGGCGATAGCCCATTTATAATTTTATGGTAAAGAAGAATTCTGTGGGATCTACGTCTCACATAAAGCGATTCCCATCTTAGTTCATTTAATAATTTACTATACGATGTCCGACGTAGGCCCCCAGAACAGAGAAGAGCAGTTTTTGAGACAACACTATACCGCAATTGTCAAACAGGATGTCACCATTTTCGATGGTAGATCTTATTTGACTGAAGTATAGAGTTTTCAAACATTTTTGGGTAAGGCATTTCTTACATCGGTTGAGAATACTCAGTTTTTTGTTACATTTATTAACTAAGTTTCTAATGTGTTCGTCCCATTTCCCATTGTGTTGTAAAACGATCCCAAGGTGTTTGTGGGACTTAACGCTCTTCACCTCCATGCCATTGAGATACAGTTTGGGATAGGAAGGATTTCCCTTTAATGATACAAGTAAATGAACTGTCTTAAGAGCATTGAATGTGACACACCATTGATTTGCCCACGATGCTAACTTGCTAAGGTCACGGTTCAGTCTAGTTTCTGAGACTGGTAAATCTTTAATTTCTTCTAACAAGGATGTGTCGTCAGCAAATATATTTATGTCACATTCAATATTAGTATTTATATCATTTATGAAGATAAGAAACAACAAAGGACCAAGTACAGAGCCCTGAGGAACTCCTGAGTACATAGGATTCGAGCTAGATTCTTTACCGTTGAGGCAGAGATTGATCGATCAGATAAGTAATCATTTATCCACGCCAGTAACATTCCTCCAATACCCATCTGCCTCAGCTGTGTGCCAAACCTTGTCAAAGGCTTTGCTCACATCCAAGAATACCAAACGCATATCATTACCGTTGTCTAAACCTTTATAAATATTATGGACGATTTTAGTTAGTTGACAGATAGTTGAATCACCACTTTTGAATCCTGCATTGTGAGGAATAAGAATATTGTTTATCGTAAGATATTGATATAAATGTTTATAGACGACTTTTTCAAATACTTTGGATATCGATGGTTGAAGACATACTGGTCTGTAGTTAGAAATACAATGTCGATCACCTTTTTTAAATACTGGGCAAACGCGGCACCTTTTCCACGCGGACGGAAAGACGCCGTTTTGTAATGAAGAGTTAAATAGTTTAGTAAGCGAGGGTGCTATACTTCCTGCTGCACTCTGCAACATAAAATTACTGATCCCATCCGGACCTGATGCCTTTTTTTGTATTTAACGAACTGAGACACTGACCGACTTCCTTTTCAGTTATTTGTATACTGTTTAAACGAGTTGTAGTAACGAAGGAGAAGTCCGGCAAGTCGGGGACAGGACATGGAAGGTCAGAATGTGATGCAAAGAATGCACAGAAAGCATTGGCCTTATCAATATCACTGGACACATTTTTACCATTTACAAGTAGTGGTGGTATTGGAGGTTTTGCTTTAGAACCCAACATTGATTTCATTGAAGACCAGTAAGTCTTGGTATCTAGATTTGGGTCAGATAGTTTGGTTTTTAGACGTGTAGCATAGCGACGAATAGCCTCTCTTTTGGCTGTGTTGGCCTCCCTTCTGGCTATATAGAAGCGAAATTTATCTTTTTCATTTTTAGATCTTTTATACTTTTTAAAGCATCTATTTCGAATTCGTAACTTATATCGCACATCATTGGTCATCCAGGGCTTGTCGCGAGGTCTCACGGTAATTTCTTTATTTGGGATAGCTTCCTTACAGCATGACAGAAAAAGATTTGACCATGCATACACTTTGTCATTTATATCAGTGAAAACGTCACATATATCCCAGGGTGAGACAGACAGTAAGTTACGTAGACGGTCTATATCAGCACATTTAAGGTCCCATACATGTCTTTTAAAAGATTTAGGTTTATCATTGCACAGAACATCCAGTTTACAATAGATCGTGCAGTGGTCAAGATTAGCCATGGGACAAGCCACTCCGTAATCTATTACATATCTCATATTGTCAGTGATTATTAGATCTAATAAATAGGCACTATCTTCCGTATATCTTGTCGGCTCATTCAGTATTTGAAATAAATTTTTTCCAGCCAAAAGGTCGAAAAGTTTCATTTTTAATTCACTCTTATCATGGTATTTATTCCAGTCAGTGCAGCGATCGTTAAAATCACCAAATATTAGTAAAGCATGTGGGTTTTCTGATATAACAGAAGTGAGAGTAGAATCAAAGTTATCAATAAAAAGATCCCGTGATTCCGTTGATTGGTTAGGAGGGAAGTAACATACAGCAACTAATACACTTCTATTGAACAATTCAATTGTAATCCATAGCATTTCATTTTCATTTTCAAGATCTAATCTGCGTGTGATATTCAATGATGACTTACAATAAATGGCAACACCCCCACCATGCCTATCTCTGTCTTTCCTTATAATGTAGTACCCTTCTATATTAACTCTTTCATCTGGCATGGCAGAACTAAGCCAAGTTTCTGTTACACAAATAATATCGTAATCATGTTCATTTACAAGTACGGTTGAGACTTCGTCTAACTTAGAATATGATGACATTTGATCATCAGACTGAGCCAGAAGGCTCCTAGCATTAAAATGACAACATCTTAAATTATGCGAGCTTGGTGGTCCCGGATTTTTATGTATATCTCCGCATCGCAGCAGTAATGCAATAATGACAATTAAAACGTAATTCAAGTTGTTTAACATACAAAGAATACATATAATAACACAAAATAGTAAAGAGTCAGTAGCATTACAAATCACTGTTAATTCATTCAGCAAGTTTATAAGTTTGATTAGGTGTACCCTACTTTTACAGTACACAAAGTTATACCAAGTCCCGATTGCCACACGATATTGACTTAGGTAATCCATGACGTAACAACATTTAAGAAAGAAAGAAGCACATGTTCTAGCCTGGTTACCATCGTACTCACTTGATAACAGCTCGAATTTTTGTTTATTACGCATGTAGTTATCGGTAAGATCACGTGTAACATAGTCCAGTACATACAAGTAAGAATTTCAAAATAAATCACAAAAAATATGAGGTGTAAAGGTGCGTACATAGTACGTCCTCAGAAGCACCAAAAGGAGACAACTATTAATCAGAAATGAGGGCCAATCTTCCGTGTAGTTTTGAATGGTAATTATTTATCTACTTATCGGATAAACAACGATTTGGGCTTACTGGAAGGATACTGAAAAATGGTCAAAGACAATACAAATAGATTGTACGTTTTGTTAACCGTGACTTTTCACTTTTGGTACCCTGCAGCTTGGTACACAAACATAATGACGTCATTTTCCCGTCTACTTCATATGTTTATTGTTCCCTAATATTTGTAGTTTAATTTGGAATTTATCCGGTAATTGAACTGGAATATTTAATGTGTCATGGCCAAATGCCAGTATGGAAGCCGGATAAAGTCATCATCGTACCACCGTACCGTGGTTACATCACCCGGTGATATCATGATGATACGAAGCGATGGCACGATGGCACAAAGCGATGGTACGAGCCGGTGGTAAGATGATGGCCTTGTCCGGCTTCCATACCTCACCGATGAAAACAGTGTTCAACATAGTTACCCATTCATTTAAAAACGCACGTAACAGTGTACACTCATTATGCATTGTGTCTTAATAAAATGGGCAAGCACTTGTATGGGAGAAGGAGTGAGGGAATACCCTGGCGTTGGGACGGTTTTACGGTGATTTGAACGCTGGGCGATAAATATTAACCCATCGATCGCCGGCGAAGTAAGGTTTTTCACTCAAGGTTTCAAATGGCCAATCCGGGATAACCGAAAGTGTGTCACTTTGGAAGATCTAAGGGATGTTTGTTTTTTAATCAGACGCTGTTTTACTGTCACTAAGCCCTTTTTGAAGACCAAGCATGTTTTCTTTATATGCATATTCCTCGAAATTCCTTCCTTCATAGTTAAATCAACTGACTCAGACGTCATATAATTTATTTATGTATTTGATTGGTGTTTTACGTCGTACTCAAGAATATTTTACTGACACGACGACAGCCAGCTTTATGGCGGAGGAAACCGGACAGAACCCGGGGGAAAGCTACCACCATCCGCAGGTTGCTGGACGCCCTTCCCATTTACGGAAGGAGAGAAAACTCCTCATCCCCAGTCTGACGGCGGACAGCATTACGCTGGGAGGAAACCGGGCGAAGCCCGGGGGAAACCCACGACTATCCACATAAGCTCTCTCTGCTTCGACTGCAGCTTTAAGCCAGGAACCTAGCAAGAGGCGGTGGTTTGCTCCCAATCCTCTTGTTTTCCATCCCATAAACCTGATCGGCCGTTATATAAGTGAAAAAGCCTTGAGTACGGCGTTAAATATCAATAAATAAATAAAGAAATAAAGAAATAACAGATTTATGTAAAATATTCAGTACAAACAAGCATTTATTGGGCACGAATTTATTCACGAGTCTGTAATATTATGCACACGTATACACGAAGGTATATACTGAGTAAACAAACATTTTACATATGAGTTTATAAAAAGGCATGTGTTGATAAATAAGAAAAGCAAATCCATACACTGTTCCCAACATTATCTCACAAATGCGTTACACATATATAGATGACTTCTGTGAATGTATTCACCTTCAAAACTCTGAGGCGCGATTGAAAGATTAAAATCATCCAGATTGTATGATTCTAGAGAAGCTGAATGTCAACGCTCTGATAACCATATACGTTCAGCTGCATCATTTAACTCAGATTACTTTATTAATATAATTTTGCAGCTTTCTCTGTTTAATTTATTATTGTAAATTATAATGTAGTTTAAATATTCACAATGTCGCAGTATAACAATCTTAATCATTATCAACATCTGTACATAACAGTACTCTGTTAACTTGTTTGTTAGGCACCTGTTCCTTAAATATATTATAATTTTATATATATACATATTCAAAATTTTCTGGAAACAACATGATGTCTTTATGACACAGACGTGGCACAGTTCTGTGTCCAAGCACATGCGGTTCTTGGTTCAATGGTATAATGATGGTATTGGCTTATACATTTGTGATCAGTAGATATACATGAGTACATTAATATCATATATTTGTTGAGCAAATAACCTGAGCAGTAGAGAGTGGTTTTATACTGTATGGGGACTACCATTTCACGTCAAAATAAGTAGGTTCCAAGTGAAAATCGTTCTCGGCTGTTGCGCTAATACTTCTTGTTTATTTCTTTTTTTTACATACGAGCAAAACAATATACAAATTGTGTCGTATTACAAAAAGGAACAAGAGTTGACCGCTTGAACCGATTTTTTCAGCACTCTATGTTCTCCACTGATTAGCTACCAAACACCTTTATATATCTTGATTTCATTTTTATTATGTCATTACCGTATAACCATGAAGTAACCATTGAACACAACAATATTCAGTAATATGACAAACATAAGTGAACTAACACTAAATGAAATACAAATATATATACTGAGATGGAAAAAAAGGGTCGTAGTTTTTTACCACAGCTGAGCATATCCGTATCCGAGGACACATGTTGGTCATTGCCATATAGGTGTATGTCCGAATGATCTGTTCTCGGGGTTTTAACTTGAGCTGCATGCATATGGACATACTTTGCATCTGTCAGACAACACGATATAGATGGTTATTCCTATATTATTCAGCTGTCCAGTATAGGCCACTATCCTGGTGAGTGACCACATCGTGTGACTGGAAGACGAAGAGAAAATCATGTAAACAGCAGTATTCTTATAAATATAGGAGTAATAAATTTATACATAATATATGGGGTGTCCCAGAAGTCGTGCACCATCCAGGTTGAGGTTGAATGCTTGAGCTACAGAGCGATGTGTTGCTCCGGCTCTTCCAAACATAAAAACCAATTCAAGTCTTTCTTGTGCTGTTAGTTTATTAGCCATAATTAAGTGTGAAAGAGAGAAAAAATTTAAAATCATTATTAAATCTGAAACAGAGCAAAAAAAAAAATGAAAATCAGGATGGTGCATGACTTCTGGGACACCCGGTATATCTGAATGGGGAACTCGGAGAAAGTCTTCCCGCCTTTAACCGGAAGAGCCGTCATTCACAAAGAACCGCCCCAGCAGTCACAAAGGCGCGTTCCAGCATTCACAAAGAGCCGTCCCAACATTCACAAAGAACCATCCCAACATTCACAAAAAATCTCCCAACATTCACAAACAATCGTCCCAAAAATCACAAAGAACCGTCCCAACAGTCACAAAGAACCGCCCAACAGTCACAAGAAATCCATCCAACATTCACAAGGAATCGTTCCAACATTCACAAGGAAGCGTCCCAAACATTCACAAATTGAAATTGAACAGAGCGTCAATCGTTCTCTTTGATTTAACTGGGAAAACTGCAAAGCAAAAAGACAAATTCAACCCTTCACGGTATATACTGAGATCTTGTTAGATAATTGGTCCAATTTAAACAAATCTATTACATAACATTAAGAGATCTTTGGAAAGTAGCGCCTACAATGATAGGCATTTCGATTTTCAAAAATATTTCCTAGCTTAATAATGCAGTCGTTGCATAAACAATACACACCAAAGGTATGCCTTTTTGGATATCCCGAAGGCGCGACAATATTGTTTCGAAAGATGGTCTTGAAGCTGGGTCGGTGTTCCAGCACTCTGTCATCAGTACGTATCTGAATGGGAAGACAAGGTTTTTGTTGTCAATGCTATCTTTAAATATTATTTATTTGAGTGGTGTTTCACGCCGTACTCAAGAATATTTCACTTATACCACTCTGGCCAGTACCATGGTGTGAGAGACGTATCCTTATAGGCGTTATGGTGTATACACGTATCGTCTTGCATTTATCTATTTATTTATATCTTAGTGTTGCCTAATCAAGAATTTCCTCGTATGTAAATGGCGATGGTCGGTAAACCGCCTGGTACCTGATATAGCTTCAACTAACGTAGCGAGAGCTGGAGTAGAACACTGTAGAAGAAAACTATAGGAATTTAAATAATCAAAACCGACCAACAGATATTTGATAAGAAAGGCCAGATAATGCTTTTCAACACACTGAATCTATCAGGTTCAAACTCGTCAATCATACCAATCACTGCCATTCAAAATGTTTAACCACTCGTATTATAGTTACTATAAAATATTAGAGAAGAAACTTTAGAGATGCATATTAGAGATGCAAGCTGATTTAGCTTTCAATAGTCGTTCTATATTATACAGGAAACGAAAAGACGCCTGCGTGCAATGACAGTACAACGCGTTTGTCAAATGAAACTAGCGGATACTCGAAAATGCAAGTCACCTTGATTGATCAAAGACTTACGTCATGGTACGAGTGTCTGCAGGATGGCCCAGCCTACAGCCAGACTCCAATTTCTGAAGAAGATCCTTGACACTGATGTCAGAGTATGGAGTTTCTCCTAGACTAAACACCTCCCACATCAGAACCCCGTACCTCCACCTGTAACAGAACACAGGGGTATTCAGTGGATGAACTCAGGGAACAAGAGACCTGTACTTCCACCTGTAATAGGAGAGACTGATTCAGTAGATAAAGTCAAGGAACCCTGTACCTGTAACATGAAATCATGAAATACCTTGAGGGAGAGTTTGGAGACAAGAACCCTGTAACAGAAAACAAGTTGGACAAGTCAGGAGACAAGAAGCTTGTACCTCCAGCTGTAACAGGAGATTGTGATAATACCTGGAGAGGACAAGAACCCTGTACCTCCAGCTGTAACAGGGAATAGTGAGAATACCTGGAGAGGACAAGAACACTGTACCTCCACCTATAACAGAAAACAGTTGGATAGGTGGATAGAGAGTCAGGGAGTAAGAAGCCTGTACCACCACCTGTAACAGAAAACAGTGGGATACGTTTATGGATAGTTAGGGAGCAGGAAGCCTGTACCAACTCCTGTAACAAGACACATTTGTATTGAGATATCTGTGCCTCCAGCTGTAACAGGAGATAGTGAGAATGCCTGGAGAGGACAAGAACCCTGTACCTCCAGCTGCAACAGGGGATAGTGAGAATACCTGGAGAGGAAAAGAACACTGTACCTCCACCTGTAACAGAAAACAGTGGGATACGTGGATAGAGAGTCAGGGAACAAGAACCGTGTACCTCTACCTGTAACAAGACATACCTGTATTGAGAGTCAGGCGACAAGAACCCTGTACCTCCACTTGTAACAGAAGACGGTGGAAAGCTGGCTATTTTAACAGTTACGGCTATCAGGGCTATATCATTACAACCAATACATGTAAACAGATGTATACAGCTTGCATATCCATGTATTTCTAGTGCTGCACATTATTTGTTTGATTGTTTCTTCCTTTGGTTTGTTTGTTTAGTTGTGGTTTTAACGTCCCTTTCAACGCCATTTTGGTCATTAAACGATTTTACTGTCTTCAATTATTCCCAGGTTAGCTTTTAGAATACACTTTTCATGTTGATGTGGTGGTTGGAATATGGATAACCGATCTCATGGTGTATCTGTATTGTATAGAATGCCACTCCTCATTGTGATATATCTATGGCGCCACCTCTCTTGATCCATAAGACACCAAGCACGACACCTCACCCAGTTACAGTATCTGAAAACTTGCCGATCAGCACGAATGTATCAAGATTGCTAATTTTGTAAGTTTAAGTATGACCAGACTCGGGAATGATCCTGATCATGTCACTTCAGTCACATACTATAGATTTATTTATTTATTTCATTGGTGTTTCATGTCGTACTCAAGAATATTTTACTTACACGACTGCAATCAACATTATGGTGGGCGGGAAGCCGGCAGAACCCGGTGGAAACACACCACTATTTTCTGAGGTATGTCACCATCGGCGTACATTGGCCTACATACGGCCCTTTTTTTTTTCAAAGTTCCATAGCTTTTTCTTTGGTTTCCAAACACGCATGAAACAAGAGTCCAAAACATTGGGAAAAAATGTGTGTCAGGGCTTGTTTTAATAGACAGAATTCATGTTCTTACTCGTGTATTTTGGCCGATGTATTTAAAAGCCCTTTTGGAGCAGGTAAGCTATGTTTTCTCCCAAGTGAGAATAGCTTGAAACTCAAAATTCATTTGGAAACCAATGAAATATTTATGAAACTTAACAAAAAAAAGAAAGAACCAAAATGTCGTAAGTGGGCAACTGTAAAGACGACATAGAGATACGTGTGGATAGGTAAGGAAGGGCCACTTACACATCACTATGTACAGTGTGCTGACCAGAAGCCAGGGTCTCCATGGCATCCCAACGTTGTCTTTCTCTGACCTGGAAAGGTATGTTTAGATACGCCTAAGTATATATAACAAAACGCTTCTACCAAAAAGCTTTGAAATGTATTAAGTTGATGGGATTTTCTACAGTCGATATTTTACAACACACAATTATGTATATCCAAGGATGATGTTGGCAAATAGTCACACATCACCGGTAAAATCCCACCTCTTGTCAATTTACCTCATTTAGAGCTTTATTCTAGCTGTTAGCATAAATGCTTAAAAAATTCCAACCTTAACACCATGACCTAAGAAGAAAAAGGGGCAGTGAAGATCTCGAAATGAAAGATATCAAAGATATAATTCCCATTTTACTGTTACAATGTATCTATGAATAGATAAAGAACACTATTCCTTTATAGAGATCTTCTCCCTATTGTAATTTCACCTGATCTTGTGTCTGATCTTTTTCCTGAAAATGCACCATTCCAGTGATCTTTGCGTTCAGGAACTTGTCCATAAGGACCGTGTCTGCAGCCAGGTCCACGTTCGTAATCTGTAGAATTAAGCACGATTAAAGTTAATTAGATCGTTAAATAAAGGAACAGAGCTTTAAAATGTTAACATCAGATCATCAAACAATCAACAGGTAAGACTTATTTGACTGCAATGATTGGCAATAGCTCCGACATCCCGCAAACAGTCAACCGTGTAGGGTTTTGTGTCGTCAGGTTTCGTGTAGTCTCCCACTCAGGCCGCTCGTTAAGTGAATGGTCTATTTCAAAGGATGAGATCTAAAAACTCGACCAAGCCAGCCGACGGAGCACACACCCAGTATGAGGAAATGTGCCCTGTCCTATCGAGTATGAAGAGATGTGCTCTGTATTACTGAGTATGAGGACATGTGGTCCATCTTACCGAGTATGAGGAGATGTACTCTGTCCTTCCGGGTATGAGGGGATGTGCTCTGTCTTACCGAGTATGATGAGATGTGCTCCGTCTAAGCGAGTGTGGGGAATGTGTTCTGTCTTACCAAGTATGAGGGGATGTGCCCCATCTTACCGAGTATGAGGAGATGTACTCTGTATTACCGCGTATGAGGACATGTGCTCTGTCTTACCAAGTATGAGATGTTCCCCTGTCTAACCAAGTATGATGAGATGTGCTCTGTATTTACCAAGTATGAGGAGATGTGCTCCATCTTGCCAAGACAAAAGAGATGTGCGCTGTCTTAGCAAATATGAGGAGATGTACGCCGGCTTACCAAGTATGGGGAGATGTGCACTGTCTTATCGAGTAATAGGAGACGTTCTCAGTATTACCGAATATGAGGAGATGTGCTCTATCTTACCGAGACTGGAGAGATGTGTTCCGTCTTACCAAGTATGGGGAGATGTGCTCCGTTTTACCGAGTATGACGATATATGCTCCGCCTTACCGAGTATGAGGAGATGTATTTCATCCCGTAAGCCACGTCCTGACACAGCTTGGTCAGCCTTTTCTCTGTCAGTTCTTCTTTTTTAGAACTTTCAAATCGGTTTTGTTTGAGGTAGGTCAGCAGAGACCCTCTCTCACTACACTCCAAAATCAGCAAACTGTCCCCTTTACAAAATACAACAAGAGGTACTAATTAACTCCCCAAAATCTCATAGAATCGGGAATGTGTCAACTTCTTAGCAATAGTAAGCATTACAGTGGGTCGTTGTTGTGATTATTAAGACGTCTAGCGCATTTCTGAAGATACTTGTGCTCTAGACCCGGGAACTGAGGATAAAAAAGGTAAAATTATCCCGTGGCCTCAGCACAGAACTGGTAACCTGTGCTAATTTGAAAGTAATTTACATCTACAATTTTGGACAACTCTGAAGTCTTGAACCAATCTGGATGGTGATCTGAATCAGAGACCATGTTCCACTGACGTCGATGGTATGAATTAATGCAGTTTTCTCGGTTTAAATCAGCAAATAGTGATTGCCGGAATTCATATCTGCAAAAACTGTTGGATTCTTGTGTTTTAACACTTGTTTGTTTAACTTTATGTATATATTTGCATAAACCTTTCAGTCATTTTAGAGTGGACTTAATTATCAAATGGCTTTGCCTATTCACGTGTGTAGGACGTACCCGCTTCGCTATTTAACGCGAAATTCACCATTTATATGCCTCCAACATGGCCGATATAAATTTGTGTACGTACTTTCATTTCGTCTTACCAGTGTTCGGATCAGTAGAAACCCCTAATACGGCCAAGACATTAATACAACGATCTAGGGACCTGAGTTTCTCCAACTGGCCGTTTATCAAGTTCTTCCGTTCGTCTGAGCCATTCCCTGGAAAATATCAAATTTCATCACCATTCTTGTAATTCCACTTCGTGACATTTACAGCCCATCCATGTGTTCTAAACCTTCAATGCACAATAAGACAGCAGATTAAGATATATCTCCAGTGAAATATGTTGTATGATCAAAGAGTATCTTAATAAATTTTCTGATCTGTTGAAGGCAAGTCACTTTTAAATGTCTTTTACTGATAACCTATAAGGAATTCACTTTTGAGGGAATAAGTTTACGGCAAAAGACATTTTCAACAGGAGTAAGTATTTCCACACCAATGTGACAATCCCTGTGTATGGCTGTGTTGACTCCAACGGTTAAAGCGCTGACGCAATGCGATTATCAGGTCGCGTGTTCGAATCCAGCTGTAGCCGATTCTGCGACGGCTTCATATTTAGAGATTGGCAAAGCACCTGGCAAATGTCGTCGGTTTTCACCACTCATAAATATTACCTCCTTCACGTGAGTGAAATATTCTCAAGCACGGCGTTCATCACGAATGAAAAAATAGATCTGCATTCGGTAAATCAAAACGTTTCCCTAATTGGCGAAATTAACTGCTAAAGCATTGTAACATGTCCTTTTACCACATACATTTCCCCATTATACAGATTCATGAAGCAGAAAATGTAAATAAATTATTCCGTCTTTGTAAAGATAAACACAATCTCTCCAAACCAAAGACAGGGTATATACAAAATTCTTCGAAAATGACAGGCTTGGCGAAAATATTAATTTTCCGTTCAAACTGGAAGGTTACACCGAGTGCAATGGTACGCAAATGTCTACACAGTTCATATGTCTCATATCTTACCTGGAAAACGCTTGAGACCCACGTGAGTGCAGAGACTTTTGTCCACATTGTGATTCCACAGAGCTAGCCGAGTCTCTCCAAAGTTACCCTGAGTCATGAGTGTGTTGCTCACTTCCATGTCTGCCAGACTCACATTCCAGTTCGTCCTTGGCAACATCATCTCGTAAATCAGCTCGTCTTCTGTGTCCTAAATTTCAAGTCACGATGAAATTACATATAAATGAACCACTTCAACACCAGATCACCAAATCCACTAAAGCTTTGAATGCATGCAATTTCTCTCGCCTTTATTTCTCGCTTTATATTTCCACGTCTAACTTATTTATGTAAATTGAAAACGAAGAACCTTTATGCTGAATAGCCTTTGAGAGCATGTTTCAAAGTCATAAAACTGTTCGCGATTATTTCAGTGGTCTTAGCCGAGGTAAGCTTACAATTTTCGTGAATTAATAAAAGTGTTCAGAAACATCATTCATAACTGGTTATGCCAGATTAAAACACTGATTCAAGAACCTAATATAAGATCCAAAATTCTCTGCCATCAGACGACTTGCCAAATGCCAAAAAGAAAACTGACAATTCACACGAATTTTGATGAACTGTGCAAAATCGCTCCAACAAATCGAACATTGTAAACGTGACTTAAAGAAGACAAATCAAACTATAAAACGCATTGTTAGGAAAGAGACGAGACAACATACCTGTATATCCATAGAACAATAGACCGGCGGATATGGAGAACTGTACACAGGGATGGATTCATTGCGCACGTTTATCTAGAAAGTCAATAAAATGTACATATCCATTAATCCGGAAAACAAAAGGTGATGGTTAACTGTCCACACAAATACTAATTGTGGACAGTGTTGCATGGACAATGCATAAATTTATCAGCTAAGACGTCTCGTTTGATAGGAATTAGCTCAGGAGCTGTCTATTTTGGTAACTTCGACTTCCCGATAAGGTACACTAATACGACCATGATCAGTTTGTCTAATGAGTGTAAGTCATTATATGAATCCATTGCATATATGAAGCCTGCGCCTTCATATATGCAATGGATATTTGTCAAAGCTACAGTTATAGCCAAAGTCACAAACAATGCATCCAATTTCAAAATCCTTTAGCATTAGTCTAAAGCATTAGTCTAAAGCTCACATAGTTATCCATCAGTTACCAGTATACAGTGCAATGATCTGAATGTCGATTTGAACTATCAAATTACGGCCACGTGAATTAACTCCGGTCATGCAGTCTTTATGAGACTTTTGATGTAACATTTAAAGGTGAAGACCTCTAAATGAACCAATTAAAACTATAAAAAATATAATTTCATTTATTTTATTATTTTTTTTAACTTTTCTTGAGAAAAGAGTGGACTTCAAACTATAAATAATGTATTGCATTTATGTTTTAACTTTTCTTGTGAAAAAAGTTAAAGGCGCTCAAACATTTGAATTCTAAGATGGGCTTTATGGACAATACTATAAGAGGTTAGGAACTCTGACGTCACAAGAAGTTTTTCAACTGTTGTAACGACTTTGAATGTTAGAATAACTCTTTTTCCCACCAGTGAAAGATTATTGAAATAAAGTTGTCAAAACTCCTTCCTTCTGGTAAACATCAGGAAAAAAGGTGATGTGACGTCAGGCTCCCTTGATACCATCAGTACGTGTCACATAAACCCCACCATAGTTTTCAAATATTTGAATGTCCTTCAACACTCTTAAAAAATATGGAGAAATATAACAATGTATTTTTACGCGTAGTTTTCAGTTGTCTGTACGATGAATCTTGTTTCATATTTTAGCTTTCTTGTACTTTAAAATTGCTTGACCTCAGTATTACACCCCTGAACATTAATGTGCAAGTACAAAGTGACTCACCGGCATTTCGTAATCGTCGGTTTGACCCAGGAAGTTACGACTAGGTACACTGGTATTCTGTTTAATGAAAAAAAACAGAATTTTAACGACTAATGTTTATACTAAGGCAAACATGTCATGCAACAAGCAAATAATTCTAAGAAAAGCATTTTAATGTGTCAAGATGGTTTAACTAAGCCAGAAATCCACTAACTCTATATGCAAATCTTGATCGACGATCCAGTATGCTAGCCCTAGCGTGCCCTGCAGCAGGTCTTTCCAGACACAACGCCGCGATGGAGTCAAAGTCAAATTGCTTCCAGCCATAGAAATGGAATTTAAGTGAAATATTCATGAGTCCAGCATGCAAAACCTGTCAAACATCTCCATGTAGGGTTTACATGAATATACCCAGTGTTTTCATTGGCTTAAAATTCATGTAAGGTGAAAAAACACTGTAGATTCCGTACATGTATGTACGTGTATTTGGTCGCTTGAGCCGGTAACCAAGAATTTTCTGATGGGCGTTTGTGTTCTGGTTATTGCATAACAGGACTTACAGAATTGCCGCAGCAGTCGATGTCTGATCGATACCAACCAAAAAAATGGTATCATAGACAAGATTGTCACTCAGACGCTTTTAGCACCAGCGTGGGATAGATGTAGGACAGACGTAGCTGGCGTGGGACAGGTGTAGGATATGTGTAGGACTTTTTGTTTATGCATTTTTTGAGTGGTGCTTCACGCCGTAGCAAAGAATATTTAACTTATACGACCACGGTCGACATTATGGTGGGAGGAAACCCCGCAGAGCCCGCGGAAAATCCACGGGCCTCACACATGTGTAGGACAGATGTAACATAAGTGTAGGTTAGGAGTAGGATAGGTGTAGGATAGGTGTAAAATAGGTGTAGGTTAGGTGTAGGACAGGTGCGGGACATGTTTAAGTTAGAAGTAGAGTAGATGCTGGATAGGTGTAAAATAGGTGTAGGTTAGGTGTAGAACAGGTGCGGGACATGTGTAAGTTAGGAGTAGGACAGGTGCGGATAGGTGTATGCTAGGTGTAGGCTAGAAGTAAAACAGGTGCGGGATAGATGTAGGGCAGGTGTAGGACAGATGTAAGATAGGTGTAGGTTAGGAGTATGGCAAGTGCGGGCAGGCGTAGGGCAGGTGTAAGACAGGTGTAGGATAGGAGTAGAACAGGTGTGGAATAGGAGTAGAACAGGTGTAGGATAGGAGTGAGACAGGTATAAGATAAATGTAGGTTCCGAGTAGGACAGGTGTAGGATAAATGGAGGACAAGTGTAAGGTAAGTGTAGGTTAGGAGTAGGACAGGTGCAGGATAGCTGTAGGATAGCTGTAGGTGTGAAGTACGACAGGCGTAAGAAAAGTGTAGGACGGGTGTGAGATAAGTGTGGGTTAAGAGTAGGACAGTTGTGGAATAGTTGTAGGACAGGTGTAAGATAAGTGGAGGTTAGGAGTAGGACAGCTGCAAGATAGGTGTAGTACAGGTGTAAGATAAGTGTAGGTTAGGAGTAGGACTGGTATAAGATAAATGTAGGATAGGTGTGGTACAGGCGTAGGATCGATACAACAGATGATTTCCAACTTACATTCAAGGCTACAGGACTGAGGTAGCTGTCTCTCTTTGACAGTGCATCCTGTCGGGCTCTTCGCCGGTACAGACAGATCACTGTACAGATCACTATAATGACCAGGATAAACAGCCCGATGCCAACTCCAATTCCAACAACCGTTGACAGCTCTTGAACACCCGCAAAAAATAAAATCAATTCATTCAGTCCCATATATGTTTATAACTTTCTAAAACACCACGTTAAACGATAGAACGAATCGATGGAATGATAGTGCAAAGCGATAGAATGATACTGTGGAGTGATGACAGGATAGTACGAAGCGATAGAATGATACTGTGGAGTGATGACAGGATAGTGCGAAGCGATAGAATGATACTGTGGAGTGATGACAGGATAGTGCAAAGCGATAGAATGATACTGTGGAGTGATGACAGAATAGTGCGAAGCGATAGAATGATACTGTGGAGTGATGACAGGATAGTACGAATCGATGGTCGATACTGCGAAGCTTTCATCGTTTCCATAGTTCGATCGCTTTGCAATATCATTGCATCGCTGGGCGATCAAACGTTAGTCCCAGGGCCTAAACTGGCCTTCATAGGACTGGGCCTTTGGATATATTGAGGAGGCCCTCACTGGCTCGTTCATTTAGAGCGTACTAAGTCTCGCTAAGTGACCGATAATCTCTTCATTATCATGTGTCATTATCATGTGACTGAGTGGGACTAAGATTGTATTTGTGTGATGAAGGCTTGACTCATAAATGTAGATGTCAATCGATTAGCACACTTACGTATTGTGGACTGGGCAGGCTCACAGAGGCTCCCATAAAATCCGGGCAGGCAGCCACCGATGCAGGTCCCGTCCCTCTTATCACACTCCTGATTCCCCCGGACACAGTTATTACTGCAGTTCTGTTGACACTCGTGCCCCCATGTGCCCGCACCACAGGCTGTAATGTGCAAGATAATCTGACCATCAATTCCTACATTCGGCTACTTCTCGTTAGTAATAAAAAAAACATCATTTATCTAAATTTACCAAATTGTTTTCCCTGACCACTACCAACGTCAAATCACATTAAAACGTTGATCATTTGCAAATTTAATGGTTAAATGGAAGTAGCAATGTAAACTAATTTGTGTATGTCTGTGTGAATCTCCCCAATGTGAGTGCTATACATTTCAGACCCAAATTTACTGTCTTTTAAGTGTGGAAAGTGAGACCAAAATACTCAACTATCCTTGCCTACGTCTTCGGCATCATAGCAACGTATGCCGTGCAAATAATATTATTTCTGACAAAAACAAACTGAGCACTTAGTAGGGACATGCTTTTCACAAGGAATCATCTATAAATCCTACAGTGGATCAGGAATCGAGAGTGAGAAGTCTCTCCGCTTTGATTAAAATACACCACGTTCTCAGTATGATTATGTCATGGAGACTGAGAGATGAAAAGAAGTGAAGAGTGCCGACAGCAGCCATTTCAGTATTCAACAAACCCCATAACAACCATCTTCTCAACAATGGCAAAGAACTTTCCAAGTTTGAAAGCAACTGTTTGATTTGGTTTTATTTCAATATATAGTTTTTTCAAACAATAGATAAGTTACGGACAGAGTTAGAGCGGCCAACATCTCAACAATGGCAAGGCTTTATATCTAGATCGAAAAAGATGCCATCTGTTCGAGATATCGTGCTCGGAATTGCAGATGGGATGGGGCTAAAGGACAGGCAAAATGACTGAAAGACAAAAAGACATTAAAGACTTTTCCCAAACCTCCTTTGACTTTCGAGATTGGAGACAAAAAGAAGAGCAATTCACAACAACTGCGATATTGCCCTATTGGATTTTATGTCGTTTTGCACTTATGTGAGTGCATGGGCCATGACAAAAGTGGAAGGACAATGTTAAATGATAGTATGCTAAAAGTAAAATTAAAACGTAGCATAGATATAAAAATCAGAGCAGCGAAGACAGTGTGACAGCTGGCAAATTGTCACACGTAACCGGGGAAATACAGCCTGTTATCAATTTACTTAAGTTCGGGGTTTATTCTAACAGTTCATAAATGTTTAAACAATAGCAAATCACGCACCCCTAGCACCAAGCCTCAAGTAGAATGAGGTTAATTACAATATATTACACGTCACTGGTTTAGAATTACTCAAAATGCTGTGCTGTCATCACATTTAACGTACAATAGCATATGACCGACAGACAGGAAGACAGAACGACCTACTCATAGAGCTGCCTGATCTGCTGCAAGAAATGGTGATATTTACCCTTGCACCTAGTGCCCATATGCCCGGGTGTGCACCTAGGCTCGGCCTCGGGGCACTCTCCGGTCAGAGGTTTACATGTGGCCCGTCCGGTGGCACATCCCCCACAATCCCAGTCACATTCTGTGCCAAATCTGCCCGGGCGGCAAGCTGTAGGGAAATAGCAGGGTGTATTAGAGTAAGTCCAGAAGATTATTTGCTATTTTCTACATGGGAGGTATAATGGTGAATGTAGACTCTGGTGGGAATGGACTCAATCTCTACAGAGGTACAGAAGTATCAAATTCACCTGCAAACAGGAAATACGTTGAAATCAGCCAAATCCCATACGTCGTTTTAATTGGCAGAGAGGAGACAGAAATGAAAATTTAATATCTTGTTAACACATTTAAATGTAGACTCTGATGGAAATGACTGAATGCCGACAGGGGTATGTCAGATGTAGCAAATTTAATAGGAGACAGAAAGCACTTTGAAATCACCAAAACTCATACGTTGTTTTAATTGGCAGAGAGGAGACAGAAATGAAAATTTAATATCTTGTTAACACATTTAAATGTAGACTGATGGGAATGACTGAATGTCGACAGAGGTACAAGTCAGATGTAGCAAATTCTCCAGCTGACAGAAAGTACGTTGAAATCAACCAAAACTCATACGTCGTTTTAAATGGCAGAGAGGAGACAGAAATGAAAATTTAATATCTTGTTAACTAACCTTTCTTTACACTAATAGTTTAACTTATATACGATAATACCAGGTTAATGGACCTATACGATAGAATTGGGATAATTCCTTAAATGTTTACAAGAGAACGGAATTCTGGGATCTTATTTTCATGAAATGTGTACTTTATTTACTCATATTTACGAAATTACAAACATGTTTGCCAGTGGTTTCTAAGACATTGTCCATAACAACGTTTATGATAAAATCTTTCCAAGAAAAACTGATCAAACTCAGGTTTCCTGATTTTTTTTAAAATCAGAGCACCTTCAATCTTGATTCTAAATATTCGATTTCGAAGTCTATTACGGAATACCTTCATATTTAATCCAGCTGACACAGAAAGCCCCGAGCGTTGGAGCTCCGCAAATGAGTCATTTACTCTACCGGCCTTCTACCGTGGGAACTTTTGGGTCACTTGATAAATGTATTTGGCCATATGAGTTTAGCATGATTGAATGAGTGTTTAACGTCAAACCTTGCCGAGAACATGATAAAACTGGAAAACTGTGAATGTTGATGTCTGAAGAAGTTCCCGACACGACTAAGATTCTCCCTCTTGTTTTTATTAAACATGGACCCTACTACTGTTGTGATAATGCATGTAAAATACTGGACCAGACTTAGGCATGTTAGAAAAGACACAGGCAACGAAGTGTTCCGGCATCAGAAATCGACATTATGTTGAATCAGAGACATATAGAACAAATTAAATTAATCAAATGAGCACTGGTGTCAAATCAAAGTTACCTTCTTTACACTGGTTTCCTATATAACCAGATTTACACAGAGGTGTGCCCCTTTTACAAACACCGGTTTTAGGGTGACACCTTCCACTCGCGCATGCGCCACAGCGCTCGCGGCAGTCGGGTCCGAAGAAGCTGGCACCACATCCTGTAAACATTCAACAGAAACAGGCGATGAACAACAATACCAGATTGCAGGACCACCATACATCAGGTACCATGCAGCTTACAAATAGTAGGCGGCGAAGCGCCAGGTTTCATGCAGTTTACCGCTGTAATAGCAGGAGCAAATCCGTCACACCAGGTTTAGTGCAGTTTACCGCTGTAATAGCAGATGCAAATCCGTCACACCAAGTTTCATGCAGTTTACCGCTGTAACAGCAGATGCAAATCCGTCACATCAAGTTTCATGCAGTTTACCGCCTGTAATAGCAGGTGCAAATCCGTCACACCAAGTTTCATGCAGTTTACCGCTGTAATAACAGGTGTAAAGCCGTCACACCAAGAGCTTGACATTTTACTGCTGTAACAGCAGATGCAAATCCGTCACATCAAGTTTCATGCAGTTTACCGCTGTAACAGCAGGTGCAAATCCGTCACCCCAAGTTTCATGCAGTTTACCGCTTGTAATAGCAGGTGCAAATCCGCCTACTAAGGCCCTTTGAGTTATAAACAGAGGGGTGCTGTAAACAAATATCATATCGGAACATTACAGCATAATGACACACCCTCTCCATGATAGTATTAGCATCGACTGACGCAATCACGTCCGTTAAAGTATCTAGGGGCAACGTTATGAAGTGATACTGTGAAGAGATGAGGCGATGTCACCGTAAAACCACTGCTTTGCAGCGTCATCACGTCGCACCGCATCATTCTCATGCTTACCGATTCTAAAATTCTTCGATACTCATAGCACCATGCACAATGCCAGCCTCACTATGATAAAATGCATTTTAAGGATAATTGCTCGTTCCTCAAAAGAAAAGAACACATTTATACAACCAATGCCTTAAATGAAAGGGGTATAGTTAAGGTTAAAGAAAATATCTAAATTGCGGGTGTAAATCTGTCACACCCAGTTTCCTGCAGTTTACCGCTCGTAATGGCACCATGAATATTCAAGAGGACGAAAGGAGGCTTTTCACTGGACAAGACTAAAACATGGCAGGACTTTCAATGTGCCTCATGTCAGTGGATTTTGTTGAAAATGACGATGTTTAAATCCGTTTTTGTCTCTTGGAGAAACTTTTATAAATCTAAAAAATAGAATTCCGCACAGTTTGTAAAGTCCTTTCATGTTTTCTTTTCTTTTAATTTCACTTCCACTGACAGTTAACATATCGGGACTGATGTAAGGGAGCTATATATTTCGATCGCAGCTTGTGTTATGTATGACTATTTAATGTTTTCATGTACTGTTAGTCTGCGGACCTTGGTGTTATATGTTATAAGCATAACAGGCCCTGTTATATATGTACAGCGCGAACCTGGCCGAAAGCACCGTGTTCAATGCTCTGTTTATTTAACTGGCTGTTCATTGGCTGTTAATTCTGTGTCTAAGAATAGTTGAATCCACCTGGACCGTATATAAGCCGTGTTTTCTGTGCAGAGTGGAGGTATTTTTGCTGCATCCACTGGGAGCCAGGAGAGTGTGAGACGCTCTCGTATCGAGTCCATTATATTTATATGAGCTGGTGATGCCAGTTTCATTTGGGAGGACAGATTTTTATGCCGGCACCGTTTGTGTACCACAGTAGTACTGATGTCTGGTTTATGTGAATTTCTGCGGAAGTCACGTTTATTGGTGTTCGGATCTTTATTATGATTATACAGTGTGGACTGTGTAATTTGTTTAACACGCTGACCTCACCTGACCGACAAGGTCGTCAAGGACTCTAAACTGAAGTTTTCAGTTTTGCAAAGGACGTTCGTTCTGCCACAAGGTGACATTACTCTACGTCTCTGAACGGCTCGTTTGAGAGCTTCTGCGGGAGCTGTGACTGATCTGAAGTGGATTATACCTCCATGCCTGTATTTACCCTGTGTTGTGCTCTGCGGGTGTGACGTCATTCAAAGGCTTGACTGTTCCAGTTCTGTGTAACCTGTGTACTGTGTTCGTGTTCGCTAACCTGGCGAAGTACCTGTCTAGGACAATTTGTGACTTGTGTGAATTGTGTGTTTATCCCATGGTCTTTACGTTGGATTTCCTGGAATACATTCCTTGGGTTGCAAAGGTGAACTGGAAACTTTTAAAGACCGGTAATACTGATGTGTATGTTGTTGTTGTTGAACTGTCTGTAAAACTGTACGTCTCATTTTATATATAAAGCATTGTTTACATTGTAATATTGAGTCACTAAGTCTGTTTTCTGTTGCTGTTTTCAATACCGTAACAGAAATTGGGGGCTTGTCCGAGAACCGATTGTTTCCCTTTTGTTTTGCACAGGATATTTGAAGTAAACACATGTGAGAAGCGATTGCTTAATTTTAACGGTGAATGATTCAGTGGCTAAATATTTACAATGGGAGATTTTGATCCTAAACAGTTTGTTAATGCGCCCGATCAGGATGTTTTTGAGAGTTTAAAGAAGGAAGACTTGGTTAAGTTAGGGACATTTTTAGGTTTGTCCATAAAGTCTTCATGGAGGAAAAGAGATATGCAGCATACTTTGTTGAAACATTTAGTGGAGATAGGGAAGTTTGATAGTTCTGCATTATCTGATTATGAGTTCGAGGGTCAGTCTGATGCCGAGCTTAAGTTTAAGCAGTTTGAGTTAGAAAAGTTGAGATTGGAGAAAGAGGAAAGAGAGAAAGAGAGGGAACATGAGAGAGAGAGGCAAGAAAAAGAGAGGGAACATGAGATAGAGTTAGAAAAGTTGAAAATGCAGAGAGAGAGAGAGGAGAGAGAAATGCAAGAAAGAGAGAGGGAAAGAGAATTGGAGTTCCAAATGAAAAAGTTAGAGTTAGAGAGAGATGAGAAACCGGGTCCTTCCGGTAGACAGGATTCCGGATTTGATGTGACCAAATACATTCGGTTAGTTCCATCCTTTCAGGAAAAAGAGGTGGATAAGTATTTTCTGCATTTTGAGAAAATTGCAAATAGCTTGAAGTGGCCTAAAGAGTTCTGGACTATGTTATTACAGAGTGTGCTAATTGGAAAGGCCAGGGAAATTTACACTCAGTTAAGTGTAGAGAATGCTTCCAATTATGACTATGTGAAAGAGGTAATTTTGAAGGGTTATGAATTGGTGCCTGAAGCTTACCGCCAGAAATTTCGTAACTATGAAAAAGGTAGAGATCAGACATACGTTGAGTTTGGTCGAGCTAAGGAGCAGTTGTTTGATTGCTGGTGTACAGCCAAGAAAATAGGCAAGGATTTTGAAAGTTTGCGTCAGCTTGTGCTGGTAGAAGAGTTCAAGCGTTGTATTCATAATGATGTAAAGGTGTTCGTTCATGTGCAGAAGGCGAGTACACTTGAAGAGGCAGCCAGTTTAGCTGATGATTATTCCTTGACACATAAGGTTACATACACGGGTAAGCCATTTAATTCATTTACACGTAGAAATACCAAGTCACATGCAACAGGTAGAGGTAGCTCTATACAGAAGAGTTCTACACCAGGCTCCAATGGTTCTACAGCTCATGGTTCACGTAGTTCAGATTGGAATGGTAGTCCTCGAAATAGGGTCACTTGTAATTTTTGCAAGCGGGTAGGTCACGTGATGAGTGAATGTTACAAGTTGAAAAGGATACGGGAAGCTCAGAATGAGTCTAAGCCCACAGGTCTTTGTGTTGCAATGCACAAAACATTGCCCGAAGTTACATCAGCAGTTAAAAGCAGATCTGAGTTAGCTGATACGGGATTGGATAAGATTCCCAAATGTTCTATGGATAGCTTCGCTCCGTTTATCAACTCTGGTTCAGTGTCGCTTAGAAGCGACATGTCTTGTGCTACCCCTATAAAGATATTAAGGGATACTGGGGCATCTCAGTCTCTGTTGTTGATGAATACTCTGCCCTTTTCTGAAGAGTCATACTCTGGGGTTCGTGCCCTTATTAGAGGTGTAGAGTCTAGTGACTTAGTCAGTGTTCCCCTTCATGATATTTATTTGTCATCAGATTTGATATCTGGACCTGTCAGGGTAGGCATTAAGCCTTCATTACCTTTTGAGGGTATTCATTTGTTGTTGGGAAATGACTTAGCGCATGATAAAGTTATTGTTGATCCCTTAATGGTTGATAAGCCTTCTCTGAATTCAGTCACAGAGCCAGTTGAAAGCGAGATAGCGGGTTTATATCCGTCCTGTGTTGTTACAAGAGCTATGTCTAGAAAAGTCAGTACAGACCAGGGTAATACTGTTGATTTGAGTGAGACTTTTCTCAACAACATGTTGGATGGAGATTCTTCCAAATTAGACAGCCAGCAGGAAGCAGATACTAATTTTGTTAGTGGTGATCAGCCATTTTGTAGGACTGAGTTGATTGCTGAACAACACAATGATCCAAGTATTTCTTGCTTGTTTAATGATGCAGCTAAAGATGGTGAATCTTTACCTGACCCATGCTACTACTATGTCAAGTCTGGCATATTGATGCGGCAGTGGAGGCCTCCCGATGTTTCGTTGGAGGATGAATGGGCAGTTAAGCATCAGGTAGTTGTGCCCAAGTCTTATCGTAAAGACATACTGACTATAGCGCATGAAACGCCGTTAGCAGGTCATTTAGGTGTTAATAAGACCTATCATAAGATTCTCAGTCATTTTTATTGGCCAGGAATAAGGAAAGATGTTACTGAATTTTGCAGGTCTTGTCATGCATGTCAGTTAGTGGGGAAACCTAACCAGACAATCCCCAAGGCAGCCTTGAGGCCTATTCCTGCAATTGGTGAGCCATTCAGTAGAATCTTAATAGATTGTGTTGGTCCGCTACCTAAGACAAAGTCTGGAAATCAGTATATGTTAACCATAATGTGTACTTCAACTCGTTTCCCTGAGGCAATTCCACTAAGGAATATTACTGCCAAGACTGTAATTAAGGCTTTAGTTAAGTTCTTCACCATGTTTGGTCTGCCTAAGTCAGTACAGTCAGACCAAGGTTCAAATTTCATGTCTGGTGTGTTCCAACAAGTTATGCATGAGCTAGGTATTAGCCAGTATAAGTCCTCAGCTTATCACCCACAAAGTCAAGGAGCACTAGAGAGATTCCATCAGACACTGAAAAGTATGATAAGAACTTACTGCTTTGAGACAGGGAAAGATTGGGACGAGGGTGTACCTTTGTTAATGTTTGCTGTAAGAGAGTCTGTACAAGAGTCACTTAGATTTAGTCCATTTGAGCTTGTGTTTGGCCATACTGTGCGTGGTCCACTACAGTTGTTCAAGGAAAAGTTTGTGTCTAGTGATAGTGACAATGTTAACTTATTACAGTATGTGTCAAGTTTTCGTACTAAGCTCAACAGAGTATGTGAGTTAGCCAGAGAGAATCTTACAGCTTCTCAGAAGAGTATGAAAACTAAGTATGACAAAGAGACAGTAAGACGCAGATTTGAAGTTGGTCAGAAGGTATTGGCCTTACTTCCAGTTAGTGGTAAGCCACTTGAGGCTCGTTATTTTGGACCTTATGTAGTAGACAAGAGGCTAAGTGATCTTAATTATATTATTTTCACTCCTGATCGGCGCAAATCTAGACAACTTTGTCACATTCACATGTTAAAGCCATATGTAGACAGAGATAGCACTGATCTCAATGTTGTACATCCTATTGGAGGTGCTATCTCTTGTTTTCCAGAGCCAAGTTGTAAGAGAGAGTTAAAGCGTTTTTTGGGCATGGCAGGTTATTATCGTAAGTTCTGTAGGAACTTTTCATTCGTTAGTGAGCCACTAACTCAGCTGTTGAAGAAAGGTGCTAAATTCTTGTGGTCCATTGAGTGTCAGAGATCTTTTGATAGATTAAAGGCCATGCTAAGCAGCGGCCCCATACTTGTAGCACCTAATTTTAATTTACCATTTAAGCTAGCTGTTGATGCTAGTGATATATCTGCTGGGGCAGTTTTGTTACAAGAAAATGAAACAGATCACGTTGATCACCCTGTATGTTTTTTCTCTCGCAAATTTGACAAGTGCCAGAGAAATTATTCGACAATAGAAAAGGAGTGTCTGTCCTTGATTCTAGCATTACAGCATTTTGAAGTATACGTGACTTCGTCAAGTTACCCCATTGTTGTGTATACAGATCACAAGCCCTTAACCTTCTTGCACAAACTAAAAGGTAAAAACCGAAGATTGTTACGGTGGAGTTTGCTTTAGCAAGAATTTAATCTAGAGATTAGACACATAAAAGGGAAAGATAATGTGATTGCTGATTGTTTGTCACGTGTCTAGTTGGTTTTCTGAAGCTTTGTTTTTAAAGACTGTGGTAAACGTTATTATTATTCATAATTATGAATATGTTAAAGAAAGTTTTATGCAAAACTTTCTTTCCCTGAAGAGTGGGGGTGTTATGTATGACTATTTAATGTTTTCATGTACTGTTAGTCTGCGGACCTTGGTGTTATATGTTATAAGCATAACAGGCCCTGTTATATATGTACAGCGCGAACCTGGCCGAAAGCACCGTGTTCAATGCTCTGTTTATTTAACTGGCTGTTCATTGGCTGTTAATTCTGTGTCTAAGAATAGTTGAATCCACCTGGACCGTATATAAGCCGTGTTTTCTGTGCAGAGTGGAGGTATTTTTGCTGCATCCACTGGGAGCCAGGAGAGTGTGAGACGCTCTCGTATCGAGTCCATTATATTTATATGAGCTGGTGATGCCAGTTTCATTTGGGAGGACAGATTTTTATGCCGGCACCGTTTGTGTACCACAGTAGTACTGATGTCTGGTTTATGTGAATTTCTGCGGAAGTCACGTTTATTGGTGTTCGGATCTTTATTATGATTATACAGTGTGGACTGTGTAATTTGTTTAACACGCTGACCTCACCTGACCGACAAAGTCGTCAAGGACTCTAAACTGAAGTTTTCAGTTTTGCAAAGGACGTTCGTTCTGCCACAAGGTGACATTACTCTACGTCTCTGAACGGCTCGTTTGAGAGCTTCTGCGGGAGCTGTGACTGATCTGAAGTGGATTATACCTCCATGCCTGTATTTACCCTGTGTTGTGCTCTGCGGGTGTGACGTCATTCAAAGGCTTGACTGTTCCAGTTCTGTGTAACCTGTGTACTGTGTTCGTGTTCGCTAACCTGGCGAAGTACCTGTCTAGGACAATTTGTGACTTGTGTGAATTGTGTGTTTATCCCATGGTCTTTACGTTGGATTTCCTGGAATACATTCCTTGGGTTGCAAAGGTGAACTGGAAACTTTTAAAGACCGGTAATACTGATGTGTATGTTGTTGTTGTTGTTGTTGAACTGTCTGTAAAACTGTACGTCTCATTTTATATATAAAGCATTGTTTACATTGTAATATTGAGTCACTGAGTCTGTTTTCTGTTGCTGTTTTCAATACCGTAACACTTGTAACATCGCAGCATGGCTTCATGGCTTTCCAACATCGCATCACGACAATACTACAGTGCTTGGAGGCTGTTATAACCAACATCACCCCTCCCCCCAATCCCCCGCCCCCATACGCGTTTTATACATCTTCCTTCTTCCTCATTTCTACAAAATCTTCCATTATAAATTTGAAAGGTTTACGTTTAAGATAAGACACAAGAAGCCTTCCGCACACTTCTCACTATAAAGGTGTGCATTGAAGTAACCTTGAGCAAAGTGTCAAAATTAGTATGATATTCAGTATATGTTCAAGACAGTTTAAATTGGAATTAATACGTCACTTAACTGTAAATCATTGTCGGGAAATTGTCATGTATGAACTTACTTTTCCGACAGAGACTTCCCATAAATCCTGGAAGGCATTTGGGAGATTCCATCAAACATAATCCTGTGGTGGAGTTACACTGAGTGTTGCCACCCGCACAATTCCCGCATTGGGATGAACATTCACGGCCAAATTTACCTCGGGGACAAGCTGGAATTGAATTGTAGTAGATTGTAATTCAATTAGACCACAACTAAAGACTATGTGTTACACTGATATAGTTTCAATCTCATGTTAGACTGGGCGAATTCACTGTTGGACCCCGATTATGGAAAACTGAAATGTTTTACTGCTTGTACATGTATGTACATAACCTTCCATTTCATATATACACTTTACCAATATCACTGCGATTCACCTTTCTAAAACATGTTGTTAGGTGACTCAATCAACAATTTGTATCGACCTTTTGATAATTCTGGTATCCCAGATATTATTCCTTGGTTGTAAAATGTCCTCCTGGGATAGGAATGAGATTTATTTATTTGATTGGTTTTTTAAGCCGTACTCAACAATATTTCACTTATACGACGGCGGCCAGCTTTATGGTGGGGGGAAACCGAGCAGAGCCCGGGGTAAACCCACGACCATCCGTAAGGCCTTCGAAAGACTGAAGTTGAATTCACAGCGACCCGAATGTTGAGAGGCTCCTGGACCATTGCGCCGCTATGGCGCGCTGATCATAAGAATGAGATAAGCTAAAAACGAAAATCTCATTAAAAGACTGCCGCTCTCCATCTCTTTTTACACAACTGAATGTCTAGCTAACGTATCATTGTCAGATTTCAAAAGGGAGGTTGGTTTTGATGTACTTACATTCCGTGCATTTCTCGCCTAAATAGCCGGGTAGACAGACAGGGTTGTGTGGTGTACAAACCCCAGTGCTGATGTTACAAGTACCGGCCGCACACTGACCACAGGCCTGAGAACATCCTTCTCCATACCAGCCATCCGGACATGCTATGAACATGGCAAAATCATAACTGTCGTCAACTGAACCTTTCAGAATATGAATCCACCTTCTTTAAATCAGAGGTACTTCGTGGTTCACACCAGGTTCATAACAGATTTGACTGCACCTTGATATTCTCGTGGTCAAAGCGTTCGCCTGGCAAGTGGAATGCCAGAGGTCGACCTTAAGTCAGGTCAGGTAAGTGATTGCAGTTATACTGGATATTTCATCAGGAAAGTACATTTACCACATTCGTTACAGGTAGTTAGTTCTGGACATTTTATCAGAAATCTTGATAATTTTAAAGGGGAAAGTGCAGATTGTGGGGGGATGCTTTGAAGTTTTTATGTTAGATTATTCAGACTGCTGCAGACCAGGACAGAGTTTCAACCACAGTGACCTTTACAAACATTTGGTATGTCAACGAAAATGATACATTAGTGAAAACTGGTATCACAGAGCCAAAAATACCTCATCTGTGGTGCTTCAAATTGTGCATTTGATCAATGAAGTCCCTGATAACTTATACAGCCGGGATAAATACAACAATGGAATCTTTTGGGCCACAATGTGGTGAATCACATGTCGCGTATAATACCAGCAGCTCTCAGTTTACAGATCACTCGTCATAGGGCATAGCGACAAGATGGCGATCGCTTGATGACATCAATCCGTCACACGCTTTAACACCATGCATTATCGTCCATATGAATATGTAGCAAACACATACATGTCTGCGTAATAACAAATTGTGGTGATGACGTATAATAGTTACAGAATAATCAGTTTTCAAACTTTTCAAAAGGTAAAGTCGCTGTCTTACAATCACAGAAACGCTCTGTACAACTTTGGCCGTCTGGAATTCGACAGTTCAGGATTCCTGAGTCACATCTACAGGTCTTGTTAGTGTCTTTGAATGTTTCACCATGCGGCAAGGTTTTATTCTCTAGCGTGCACTTAACCACTGTGGAAATACGAGAAAGACCGATTCAAATGATGTGTGGTAAAACGGACATGACAGCAGCAAAGCAGACATTTTGCAAGAGTGCATGTTAAACAAAATTAGAGAAATAGATAGCTGCGTTACGGGCATGCACATTGTGTCTTCCCTACTGGAGATTTTTTGTATTCCTGTGTATGTAACACTATGATATAGCTTTGTAAAACCAACGATGTTGGTCATGGCGTCATGTCATCACTTCATTCCATCGTGTCATCCCTTCTTGTCATTGTGCCATCCCCTCGTGCCATCGTGTCATCGCTTCATGCCATCGTCATCACTTCGTTCCGTCGCGTCACCGCTTCGTGCTATCATGTCAGCATTTCGTGCTATCATGTCGGCGTTTGGTGTAATCGTCTAACTGATTAATGCCATCGCCGGGCGATATTTCCAAGGCAGTATTTGACGATGGTAGATTTATAACTGAATAGCATAATAAGTTCTTTAACATGTCACATTTCACATACACAATCCGCATGAAACATTCCAAACTGACCTAGCACTATTTTGCTTTATGCAGAAATATAGCTGATAAACAAGTGTGGATCAGTCGAAGGTAATACACGACACACATGACAAATTACAGACATAAGTCCTCTGTTAGAGCTCTGTCATGGTGAAACAAATGTGTAACAGTTTTAATTTACATGGTTTCTTTCAGGAAAGTGTCACTCAAAGCGATATACTTACTCTCAGTACACTTATTTCCCAAAAAGCCTGGGTGACAGAGGGGCCTGTTTGGGGTACATACTCCACTGCTGATATCACATCTGTCACTAGCACATCGGCCACATTTCTTAGAGCAATCGTCTCCATACCACCGATCTTCGCACTCTGTCGACAGAGTAAAAATGTCATATTAACGTGGACTCCGGTTCGATCCCGAATCAAATCAGGACCAAGATTACAAAACTGGTTGTCTTTTACACCCGTACACAGACACTATCTTCATTTAATCAAGCTAGAGATGTCCAACATTATCTACCTTGACTTACAGAGACATTTTAACTCCTCAGCCCTGAACTTTCCTTCACAAATATACATGACTTTTTGCCCCAGTCAGGTTCCAGTTTACAAAGGTTGACAGGCACCTTAGTTATTGAGACTGTCAAAACAACAGCACGAGATGTGGCTGTAATGAGAAGTATGCGGTAAGACGGAGAATCAGCCCCAGAGAGGTACGATAAGGCGGAGAATCAGCCCCAGAGAGATACGGTAAGGCCTAGAATCAGCCCCAGAGAGATACGGTAAGGCGGAGAATCAGCCCCAGAGAGGTACGATAAGGCGGAGAATCAGCCCCAGGGAGGTGCGGTAAGACGGAGACTCAACCCCAGAGAGATACGGTAAGGCGGAGAATCAGCCCCAGAGAGGTACGATAAGGCGGAGAATCAGCCCCAGGGAGGTGCGGTAAGACGGAGACTCAACCCCAGAGAGATACGGTAAGGCGGAGAATCAGCCCCAGAGAGGTACGGTAAGGCGGAGAATCAGCCTTAGAAAGGTACACTAAGAAAGTGCAAATTCCAAATCCCACAACAATCCTGTAAGTTTCTAAATTAGAAATATAAGACTTAGCCGAATCACCCATGAAAGTTAAAACCTCATAAAAGAGATGGTTGCTTAGTAATAATCCTCCAAAAATGAACTCTCAATCACAAATGCCAAATTTTCGTTCAAACGAGGGGCTGCGTTTTTAATTTACAATATGAAGATCAACAATAACCAGAAAAATATTTTTACTCAAACCGTCATGTATTTCTACGTGCTGTCAAAGTTTCGTTTTGCTTAATGTTTGTCGTCGTATGTAAGGCATAAGCTTTATTATGTGATCAGTTTTGTTATATTTTAGCAAATTTAAACTGCGTACTGCTGCCATGGAATGACAGACATCGCCCACAGTACAGTGGACTTCACACAGTCCCTGCAGAGAAAAGATTGCATACTGGGGAACAGTTTGAATCTCTGTGGCTCTTTTGTTGTTTTTTTTTTTTTTGCTTTTTTCATTTTTCCTTTGGAGCATTGTCACAGTGCGAGTGTAAAGATAAAGACCATCTTGCATTAAATAAGAGTTTATTTATTTTATTTATTTGATTGGTGTTTTATGAATTAGAATGGATAAGCTATGGTATTACGTAACATTTGGCAACTATAGCGAAATCCCATGGTGAATCCTGGTTGAGAGCACGTGTTCCACTAGCTATAATTAGCATGAACTTGATATGCGTAGAGGAAGTATAAGGTTTAAAGTTATATTTGTTATATATTTATTTAATTGATTGATGCATAAATGCGTGCTCAAGAATTTTTTCAGAAAGTTGCATTTGGGGTGATTTACATAACTCTACAGTGTCAAATACAAAAAAAGATATTTCAGTATGAGTGGAGCCGGCTATAATTTTTTTCGATTTTATGATCTATACATCGCTTCAGTGCAGGTTTGGAGATTTATAAGCCGAATGCTTGCTATACAACAGGAAAAGAAGAAAATAACAGTAAAACAGAACTGGAAAAAGAAGTGGCATTTCGAGTGTGTCAACAGCTGTCATTCGCAGCTATAGTCAGTTTCGCTACTAGAGGTGCACAGTCTCTTGCACTGGGGCCGATTTCCCGCCTTACCATACCAGGTCGTTTATTTCACACTAGACGCAGAAGTGGCTCAAAATAACTCCCTACGTATCGACATGTTAAGGGCTATCTGTCATTTTGAGGCAAAATAGGGTTGATAGAAATTAGTGGCGAAACAACAACAACGTATGATCACCGCTTGTTGCTGTTATGCAATGTTGTGTCTAGAGGTAAATGGAATCCGAAAGTACGTGCATTTGCATCGAAATAATGGACGATCAACGATTGGCTAAAAATACCCGTGGGTCGCATAGACACATTAAAATACAGAGACCGGTAACGTATCCTCACAGACACATTAAAATACGGAGACCGGTAACTTACCTTCATAGACACATTAAAATACGGAAACCAGAGGCATACCTGTACAGACACACTAAATATGGAGATGAGTAACCAACAATCTTAGAGCCATTAAAATCCGGAGACTCTTACACATTACAATACTGCCATACCTGGACGATAAATGTGGAGACAAATGACTTACTGTTACAGGCACATTAAAATACAGGGACCAGAAACCTAACCTCACATACACACTAAAATAGAGAGACCTGTGACTTACTGTTACAGACACATCAAAATACGGAGACCGACTTACTTTCGCAGACGGGGGCAGAACAACACTGACCATCAGGTACACGTGTGTTTTGTTGTAGACATCGGCTAATGGGGAACTCCTGTGTTGAAGGACACTGTTTTCGTTGACAGTTCAGACTACCGTACACACACCTGCAGGTCTGTGTACAGTTCTCAAACTGTTCTCCCTCCTTCAATGTCCGCTCCTTTAGTTTACATTCAGATGCGGCTGGGAAAATGGAAAGAGAAGAAAAAATACGAAACATGGTGGAACCATCATCAGACCGTTAAAATTAGTTATTTGTTTTTCGGAATGTTTATTGACCTATAAGTAAACAAATGCTTGACTTACAAATTGTGTTTCATGAAACAATATTGTTGACACTTCTAGTTTTATATATTCTCCTACCGATCTTTGTACAATCATTTGTACATTTTATTAATGCATATTATATGTTATCCTAGGTATAAGTCAGCTCTTATAACATAAAACACTCGGTTTCTGTGCTTGGCAAACTTGCCAAGTAGTATGGTCCTTGTGCTCAGACTTACTATTAAATTCACGCAAGAGTTTCATACCTTTATATACATCTTAAGGCATGTAGACTTGTTATAGATTAATTACTCGTTTCATATTTATTAAAATACATACTGGTCATAGAAGCCGACAAAATATACATAAGACTACAGCAGTGAATATCCTTTATTCTTTTTTTAAAGTGCACCATGGTGTCCTATATATCAGACTTACCTAGTGCGAACAGTACACAAGACACAAGTGCTTGTAGGTATAGAAAGGTGCCACTACGCGCCATGTTGGACCGTATAGAATATGACACAGCTCCCGTGCTCACTGCTGCAGCTTCGATGGTCTCGTTATGGAGGACCACACCTGTTGCATATTTCCTTAAGTAACACCCCTGAGCCTCCAATCGTCACAGATTCCGTCAGCGAGTTACCCAACCGTTTGTTTCATGTCATTTTCTCAATGGCAGGTAGTGTGTGTACTGGGATAACTCAGCATCAAAATCAACCCCCACTTGTTCCGCTTTGTTAAGCTTGTTAAGTTTTAAATAAAAAAAGCTCGAGCAAAACGCCAGAGGCTTTTAGAGAAAATTACCCAGCTAGTTTGTGTTAAATCTTGACAATATATCCGTGTTGAAACAAACAGAGCGTCACATGCTAAACAACACAAGGCTCAGAGGTACCCTCAAATCTACAAAGTTGAGCGATTTTCAAGTAACAGAATATAGTTATACATGTACGCTATTCTGTAAGTTCGTTTACCTGTTGACATCACCACCCATCCTCTCTATTCGATAGTTACATCTATTTCTCTGCTGAAAAAAAGATTTCATCACTGCTCGACAAAGTGATGATTCTTTTTAGTCCGTCAATGTCTTCTTTATCAGGTCTCGTCCATTCAACGTAAATTTTTAAAGTCATCCAACACCAGATATCTTCTCCGCCAACGTCATCATTCAACATATAGGCCCCACATCTTAAAAATCAATCGTCATCGTGACGCCACTCCCGCCACCCCCATCAAATTCATCCTCCAGCAGATTTTCTTTCCCACCAAAATCGTCCTTGATCAGGTTTTATCTCCACCAAAATGCACCCTTGATCAGGTTTCTTCTCCACAAAAATGCATCCTTTACGAGCTGTTTACCAACAAAGACATCTTCATAAATATCGGCATATATATCGGCTAGGAAAGTCATCCTTCACTAGATTTTCTCTCCATGAAGGTCATCCTTCATCAAACTTTGTCTCCATCAAAGTCATCTTTCATTAGATTTCTTCTTAATCAAGTCATCTTTCATCAGATTCGTCTTTTTCAAAATCATCATTCACCAGACTGTACTTTCTCCGTCAGTCATCATTCTCTAATGTCTCTACAACCATTATTTTTGTTCAGGTTTGTTACAGCATCGTTGACATTCCGCAGGCTATGGAGATTCACTCCATGGAGATTAGCCATCTTTCAGTCACATGATTTTACATATTATCCACCAGCAACCATTCAGTAAAGAATAACGTAAAACCCCAAGCATACACATATGCAAACACACACACACACACACACACACACACACACACACACACACACACACACACACACACACACACACACACACACACACACACACACACACACACACACACACACGCATACCCTATGTTATATGTTACACATTTTCACCTATAATCAATTATATACTATATACTAGTACATTGTCCACCGCAATCCTGCCCAAACATGTTAAACATTTTCATCCATTGTTAAGCATTATACACTGTCCATCGTATTGCTATCCAAACATGTTAAACATTTTCATCCACTATTAAACATTATACAATGTTCGTCGTATTGCTGTCCATATATGTTAAACATTTTCATCCACTGTTAAGAATTATACACTGTCCATCGTAATGCTGCTCAAACATGTTAAACATTTCATCCACTGTTAAGCATTATACACTGTCCATTTTATTGCTGCCCAAACATGTTAAACATTTTCCATTGTATTGCTGCCCAAACATGTTAAGCATTTTCACCCACTATTCAGCATTATATCCTGTTCAAGGAATCGTTGTCCTTACATGTTACACACTTTGGGGGGCCTCCGTGGCAGACGACATTAGCACGCCAAGACGGCGCAATGACCCAGAGGCCTCTTACCAATACGGTCGCTGTGAGTTCAAGTCCAGCTCATGCTAGCTTCCTTTCCGGAAGCTACTTTAAATAAGTAC